>NC_136485.1:60603416-60888416 GCF_053919585.1 Euprymna scolopes | reverse complement strand
CACACACACACACACACACACACACACCTAACACTTGCAAGCAATTTTTCTACAATACTATAAATACTTAATAGTCCCACCCAATCCACCCATCAACGACAGAATTTATATTTGACATATGCATGTCTGTCAAACCCCTGATAATCCTTTTCCCTTCAAATCTCGTTAAAAATATTCACCTGTAACATAATTATTACACTAATATTCAGCCTAATGGTCTACATGCTGCTCTGCTCACTGCCTATCTGTTAATTTTGATACTAACAAAAATGGGATATCTAGTACAGCCTGAACATATAAAAAAAAAAATAAAATAAAAAAAATAAAGAACACAATTATCTAGTAACTGAAAACATACACTGGAAATATTAATCCTTTGTCTCCCTAAAGCCAATGGTTATATTCCCACAAAAGTGAAACGCTCTAATAAAACTCTTTAAAATTGTTAACCTCAATCTTGACATATCTTTTATATACCACAATCACTAAGTGTGACCGAAATCTAAACGATAAATGATGCACAACACCATGATATAGACGCTGAAAATAACTCCAGATAACACCTGTATGCATCTACTTCAGGTGGTTATGTAACATACTAGCATATGGATATGTGTGTATACATAGTCTTCTATGTGCACAAAATCTGTGGGTACTACTATTTACAAATAATTAATATAACTCCCAGTAAAGTTTGTTGCGGACCAGGATATAATAATCCTAACTCACTACAAAAGAAAATAATGAAATGAACGGAAGGAAGGAAAAAAACTCAATTGCTGAATAATAAAATAAACATGTTTATTTTCTGTTAAAAATAAATGGTTTAGGTCGAACACGTGTTTGGTTCAGTTGTTGAAACTACGCGCATTGGGAAAGAGAAATGGCAGTCCAGCAAGTAGAAAAAGAAAGAGAGAGAGAGTTGATCTCAGTAAAGCCACGCGTGCATGGTAGCAGTTGGCCATGTGGAAGTGTCTTCAGGCCACAAGCTGTGGATGCGAACTTGTCTGGTTGACAAACCAAGGCAAAAGGGAAGAAAGATGAAGTTGAACGTTGTTGTTGACTTTTATACCGGAGTCAGTGTTCTGACTGCGCATATCTGGATTTCACTTAAAAGAAAGTGACGTCATCAATGTGTGTATGTTTGCACACGCGAGCGTGTATGTGTGTGTATGTGGATATACGTGCATGTGTGTGCGTATGTGCGTGCGTTTGATGGTTTATGTTTCCAGATGTTCAGTGATTTGTTAAGCTGCATCCCTCCAGATTTTCGATGGTGGTATTATTTGTCATCTACACATGTTTGCGTAGATTGTTTTAAGTTATATTTAGCTGATCTACGTTTTTCTCGACTATGTGTACGCATATGTCTTCTTAAGCTCGAATTATCTGAAAATGCAGTTGCACATGACTGGCAAGAATAAGGTTTCTCTCCAGTATGTGTGCGCATGTGTAGCTTTAAATGCGCATTCCGTGAAAATGCAGAACCACATGTTTCACATGAATATGGCTTTTCTCCAGTGTGTGTTCTCATATGGATTTTTAAGTAAGAATTCTGTGCAAATGCACAGCCACACACTTCACAAGAATAAGGTTTCTCTCCACTGTGTATTCGCATATGCTCTTTCAGGTTGAAATTCTTAGAAAATGCTGTTCCACATTCTTTACAAGAATAAGGTTTTTCTCCAGTGTGTGTTCGAACATGTCGTTGTAGAGCATAGCCACTGGCACATGCATATGGGCATACTTCGCAAGAGTAAGATTTCTGTTTTGCATGTGTTTCCATTAATATTTTTTTAAATTAGAAATTCTAGAAAATGCAGACTCACCCATCTTAAAAGATTAAAGCGGTGTAGATTATTATATGAGATGTGTTCTCTGATTAGGCCTACAGTAAGTTTCGCATGTAATAATGTGTAGAGAAAGACACTATCTAGTCTTAAGACGTACTTGTCTTGTTGGGGGTGCTGTGTTGGTGATGATTGTAGTCTATATATTGTTTTTTGAGCTGTTAATGTGACCTGGATAGGCGAAAAGTACGGATTTGACTATTGTGATAGTAGGCAGGATATTTGGTTCAGTGGGCATTCTATGTTTTAACCTACGCGTCCGATTTGTGTAAATGTTTCCATTGCACTTAATTATAGGAATCCATTTATTCTCCACTATAAATGTAATCTGTGGATAAAGAACAAAATATTAAACAAATATGACTAATATAACTGATCCAATACTAAAGTTGCTAAAATAATAAAAACAAATATCATAAATAAATACAATTCCTCTACAATAAACCTCAAGGGAAAATAAAGTGATTGGCTCAATTTATTTATCGCAGACAATTATCCTCATTTTTATTGTGGACAATTATCCTCATCTTTATTGTGGACAATTATCCTCATCTTTATTGCAGACAATTATCCTCATCTTTATTGCGGACAATTATCCTCATCTTTCTTAGTTGTTGCTTCACAACGTTTCGGCCAACTATTCATCTGGCCTTCGTCAGGTGGTAACTGCGACGGGATAGGAACACTGAATCTCCTAACTGCATTCTCACCAATTACTGCCATCCATAGTTGTTGTCATCTCACCATGTTTTTTGGCCAAGTAAGCTTCTGGCTGGTTTTGGGTAGGATTGAAACCGCTATCTTCAGACAATTCTCACCTGGAACTGTAGAGATTTGACGTCTCTATCCATTGCACTACGGGCCCCAAAGGGCAGAGGAATAGTTGGCTGAAACGTTATGAAACAACAACTAAGATGAGGATAATAGTCTGCAATAATTAAATTAATATAAATAATAATCATCTCAATAATGAATTCCAATTAAATAATATAGATTGCCTCAATGTTCAGATATTTCTTTATTCTAGGGTAGAAAATGTTATTTGTGAAATATTTACGAATAAGCTCATATAGAATGACTTATTCAGTTCTGAGCTCCAGTAATTGTCCTAAAAAGTGAAATATATTTAAATTGGAAGCAGCAGGCCTTCAGTGGTCAGAATCGACTATGGTTGATGCAATCATAGCATAGTTGTCCTGCCTGTCTGCTTGGCTGGAGAAGTGTAGTTTTTTGCTGAAGAAACTAATGCAGGAATAGCAGGTTCTCTCACAAAGGTCACAAACATCTGTGATCCCTGGGTTCTTGGTAGTGGTGTTTTCATTTCTGTACATAAGCTTCTAAATAGTTTCTTCTTCACTGTTTTCAGATGCTGGTTTAAGATTCCTCTTCATTCTGGTCATTTGCAATGATCTCCTAGGACTCAATGTTGGTTGCCTTCATGTCGCACCTCACAACAACCTCATATCAGAGTTAGAAACAGCTGGTGGACTTCTGCACAAATGCCAGCTTTTTACAAAGAATGCCCTTTGAGATACGCCCATTCTCCATGCAGGGGATATGGAGCAACCGTATAATATTGCCTGAGGAAGATGTACAAAAATAAATAAATAAATAAAATAAACTAATAAATGATCTCAATTATAATAGATTGAAAGTCGTAAATAATGACAATTGCCGGTTACTTAATTGACAATTCTGATTACTATAAATTAAGAAGCAAGCTTTCAGATAATTTTAAAGTTTATTATTTATCTTTTTAGCATGTAAGTTAAGAACAACGTCATCTCAATACAACCAAATGTTATGAATTTACACATTATGAAAATGTATATTATAATTATGTTATATAGTTATGTTAGTTAAGTTCCCTGGACAAATCGGAAGTTAGGAAGAGTTACCTCCCTTGTACAATTGCTGTCATGGCGTCTTTTGTAAATAAAGCCTATATTCTTTAGCTCTTGTTCTTTCTTATCCATTCTGTATCACAACCATCCTATCGGATTAACCTCCAACAGAATAATACATTCTGTCATGTTTTTGAAAAGTTAAATAAAAATAAAAGATACTTAAAATAAGAAATACCTAAAGAAACATAAGTAAGTATATCCATGAATGCAGCAACATTCAACTCTCCAGGTGACAACAAAAGAGAAATAAAAAAAAAATTGGAAATGAATAAGGGAAATAGAAATAGGAAAAAGAAATCCCAAATGTAAATTCATTAATTTTGCAGTAAATCGACTTTTCTTCATCTCAAGCTCCAAATTTAAATTAAAGAAATTTATTAGAATATGATCACAATTATGTGATGTTCAATTATGTTTGAAAATACTGTCATAAAGATTACCTTAGAAAGTATAGCTTTTAATTAAATTCTACACACTTACAAAGAACACTTTCTATTTTTTTGTTTCATTTTCCTTCAATCGAAATTCTTAGAAATCAATAAGGCTAACAGTTGAACTCTACATGAAATACATAGATATTCAAATAATCCATAAAAACTATTTATCTCTCATATACTGGTGTTAGTAAAGAAGTTGAGAACATAATTTTCCTCTCCTCAGTTGGCCATTTAAATATGTTATATTATATCTTTCTTCATGGTTTCTTGGGCTTGCTGGATTCCAAGACAAGAATTTATCTAGTCTGATGAAATATCCAGCTTCGTGCATGACTTGAGGTAACATCACTTGTAGAGTGTGCACCATTCCTTGGTAAAGATAGTGTGTGCTAGCGATACCAAGATCTTATTTAGGCTGTGAATACTATATGATTTTGAATATTTGCTCAGGTGTATTATTTGAATTCATCGGACTACTGTTCTCATCTTGAGTGTGATTTTCACAACGTTTCAGGTGTATCTTGTCAAATTCAGAAATGTTTCTGTCAAACTTAGGAATTTGGACTGAATTTTGAGCAGAACTCTTTATTTTATTCATGGAGGTAGCATGCTTTTGTTCTGTCAGCCATGACTGAATAGAGGTCCTTCTAGAGCCGCTTCGACCCAATACGCCATACTTTTCTGCATAACCAGTTGAGCTGAAACCCACAGGTCAGTGTCGCCTTAGTACCCTTCCATTGGGCCTTGAGCCTGTTACTATGTGTCAACGTGAGATACATACACAGGCAAACATTAATGAACACACAGACACACATCATTTAATCCTCTCATTATCGTCTGCCAATGTGTATCAGCTTACTCATTGAAATATTTCAAATCTTTCTTACTGAATTTTCTTTATAATATGAAAACAAATGAACATTGACTCAAATTAACAACTTTTAATGAAATATAATTTGTATAATTGCACGTAGAAGTTTTGATTACAAATTTCAAAGCCATGTAATGCACAACCCTTAAATTATCGCCTTTGACTTCTTCAAAAATATTCACAAACCTTCAATAATTTTATATCACGGGAGAAAAGGGAGAGCCAAAAAAACACCGAACAATATTGCAGAATCAACGTGTAACTGAACAATATCGTAGAATCGACACACAAGTTCTCAAACAACACCGTCGACCAACACGACACGCTACTGAACAATCTTGTTGAATTAATATGTCACGTTCCAAAGCAACACCGAACAATCTCGCTGAATGGACACACCATGATACAAAATGCAGTTACGTGAGACACGTTATCAGAGCAATATTTTTCAATCACCCCCTGAACGACTTATCGGCTTGTTTTTTTTATAACTGTTGGGTAAAAGTCAATTGTCCCTCTGAGTAGAGCAGATGTAGCTTATTGGTAGACTATTGATTTGCAAGCTAAAGTTCCCAAGTTCGCTTTTTGCTGCAGGTAGGCCCGACTCATACACTGGCACACAACTCATGCGCGCTTTTGTGCATGCTTGTCACAGATGCAATCTTTCATTTGAAACATAAATAAAATATCTCTTTTGTGAATTTTTGCTTTCTGAACTCATTATTTTGTTTATTGTATAACATCTCTTGTTTTCTAAAATCTAATTATAAACCTAGAAACATTTTTTTCCACTGAAAATATTTCTTTGAAACCGGCTCGTCCTAAAAACAAAATACCTTACCCAAATTGAAATGGTCTAAATGGGACCCTCCAAATATACACATAGGGCTTTTTAATAGAAATTGAGGTATCAAGTTGACAAGAAAGTTCTTGCAGTTGTTAACTTTTAAATTCAGATGAACATATCTCAGCTCAAACAAAAATTTATTGATTGAAATAAGCACCATCAGAATCAGCACACTTTTACCAATGCAACTCCAATCTCTGGTCCCCCCTCGCCAATCTTTCACGAAAAACACCCGTCTAGCTGAATCCACTGTGAAAAATTTCCCCCACTCTTTATCTGTGCCTAAATCAAAACGTGGATTCCATGAACAAAGCTTCATTCTTAGAACTGCATGCCTGTGGAACTCTGTTCCGTCTGCCTGCTTCCCTCCGGACTACAACTTGGATGTCTTCAAGTCTAATGTTAACAAATTCCTAATGAACCTCCCCCTTAAGTAAACACTTCATCAAATCTCCACACTAACGTAATGTACTTGTAATAACCCTTATCCCTGAGTGGCTTCCGGGCCTTGATAAGTGGTGATCACTGTGTAAAAAAAAAAAAAAAATGCAAAAAAAGTTTATTTATGCCAGTAATGTAAAAATCTTGCGTTCTGGTGGCGATGAAGTCATTGAAGGCGTTTTTGATATTGCTTAGGCCTTTGAAGTATTTCTTATGCAGAAAGTTGTGAAGATGCTTGAAAAAGTGATAGCCGGCTAGTAAGAGGTCTGGAGAGTATGGCAGATGAGGCAGAGTTTTGTAGCCCAATTTGTTCAATATCTGTAGGGTTGGTATAACAACGTGTGGTCGGGCATTGTGATGGAGGAGAATTGGACCTTTTATGTTGACTAATGCTGGGTGTTGTTGTCGAAGTTTCTAGTGCATTTCATCCATTTGTTGATAGTATTTCTTTGCAGTAATGGTTTTGCCTGTATTCAAAAAACTGTAATGGATGAGAACGGTCGCAGACCACCAAACAGTCAACGTGACCTTCTTTTGGTGCAACTCTGGCTTCGGGAAATGTCGTGGAGCTTTGTTGGCATCTAACCAGAGCTTAGCATCACTGGTTGTCATAAAGAACCCACTTTTCATAGCAAGTCACAACCTGGTTGAGAAACAGATTGTTCTTATTGCGTAAAAGAAGAGAAGATGACATTTCTTTTGGTTATCATTCAATTCGCGAGGCACCTATTTTTCAAGATTTTTGTCTTTCCAATCTCTCTCAAGTGGTTTGAAATCATTGTATACATTACATCTTATTCAGAAGCAACTTCTCAAGCAATTGTACATGGATTACTTCAAATAAAGCTCTTGATTGTTGTCAACATTCCATGGTTGACCACTACGCTCATCATCTTCAAGACTCACATTGCCACCACAAAATTTCTTAAACCACCATTGTGCTATGCATTCAGTAGTGTTTACTGGGCCAAACGCTTCATTGATATCATGAGCTGTTTCAGCACCTTTTCAGCCTAGCTTGAATTGAAATAAGACTTCTTTCTTAGAACTGCACGCCTGTGGAACTCTGTTCCGTCTGCCTGCTTCCCTCTGGACTACGACTTGGATGTCTTCAAGTCTAATGTTAACAAATTCCTAATGAACCGCCCCCTTAAGTAAACACTTCATCAAATCTCCACACTAACGTAATGTACTTGCAATAACCCTTATCCCTGAGTGGCTTCCGGGCCTTGATAAGTGGTGATCACTGTGTAAAAAAAAAAAAAAAGTGTGCAAACTTTTTTTCTATCTTGTATTCAACATTCTGAAAAGACATAATTGTTTTTAAACGATTGCAATTTACACATTCTTTAAAATGATAAATACAGTAAAGGTGTTATAACGAAAGCTTATTTGAAAATACATCATCTGAAATCCAAAATTAAAAATTTTGCAAGAACTTTCTTCTCAACCTAATAATTGGGAAGTTTTGTTGCTGTAATTGAATATCGACCACTGGTTCACTGGCGGGGTTGGGTTCCTCATTATAATGAACATAAGAAAATCAATCATTTATTAATTTTTTTATATAACAAATATGTTTTTTTTATTATTGAAAATATAACTTTTTTCCGTTTTTTTTTTTCTTTTTTACAAATACTCAATGTAATTGCTCACAGTTTTTTACTGGAATAGTTTATAATAAAATTATATTTTCTTTTTAAAAATAGTTTATAATGACAACACGTTTTGGTACTCCTTGTGCGTTGAGTTCCATGGCGACCAGCATAAAAAAACATGCGTTGCTCCCTTCCTGACGCATGCGCACATAACATTTTTTATTTACTGACGTTGTCATAGTAACTAAACGATTATTTGTCACATTATTTATTTATTTACTTTGAAAAAAAAAAGGGTTTTACTCTTTATGAATATTAAAAGAAAAAAAGTTACTAAACATTTATTAATAATGTCTCACTTTTACAGACATTTGTTTTTAAATTTCTTTTTAAATGACGACTTTTTTTTAATAGCATTTGTGGATGGGTAAAAAACGAAAAAAAATAACTAAACCATTTACTGATAATTTCTCAGTATCTTGACTTTGAAAATATTTATTTGTCAAAAATATTTGTAAACGTGAGAAATTATCAGTATATGGTTTAGTTATTTTTTTTGTTTGTTTTTTACCCATCCGCAAATGCTAAAAAAAAAAAAAAAAAAGTCGATAAAAAGTCGTCATTTAAAAAGAAATTTCAAAAGAAATGTCTGTAAAATGTCTGTACGTGCGCATGCGCCAGGAAGAGAGCGACGCTTGTTTTTTATGCTGGTCGCCATGGAACTCAACGCCAAAGGAGTACTTAATACCCACGTTTTTAATGCTTTGGTCATGTTCTTGTTGGCTATCTTCAAGCGTCAATTACAGAATATTCACGAAAAAACCGCCTTTCATTTAGTGCCGTAAGTGGAAAATAATTATCGGAGACAACTTCTGCCTTGCCACCGCTTTCTCGTCTGCAAACCCGAACTGGAACTCAATTTCAGCAACAAGATTCCTAATGTCGCGATCAAAATTAATCCGTATTTTTCCACTTACCATTTTAATTATTAAAGATGAACACTTCAGTGGGGCAAAATGCGTTGATATATTTTTTTATTATTATTATCCAAATTAAAAATACCAATGTGGATAAAGAATTTCTATTTCTTTCTTTCATTCGTTTGTCGAAAAAGAATAGGGGGAAAAAACCCAATGTATACGCTTTGTTGAATAACACAGTCGAAAACAAAAAGATCACGGATCGGTGTAATACGCAATACTGTTCCTTACGTTAAAAAGATCCGTGTTAGTTTCGGTTACATTTTTAATCGATTTCACGTACAATATTTTATACAAAATAGTTTAATTAAAAAAAAAAAAATATTTGCATGGAGCACTTTTCACGTCATTCGCAAGTTCTTGATTGAGATGGCTGCTGCACGGAAATAGACGACACAACAAAAATGTGAAAATCTCCCACATTTTCTCAGTAGTGATTGTTTATAAATCTTTATTTATAGTGATTATTTATTAATCTTTATTTATCTGAAAACCGTTTGTTGTTTTAATTTATTTCGAAATTGTAATTGGTTACGAAACCTTTGTGGTGCTTGTGCACTTTTGCCCTCGGGCTATTTTTTAATAGATTTTTTTCAGGTTAAATTCAAGCTTCACGATATCTTTTTTTTATTATTATTAAATTGTTAGGTGAAAGCACAGAATAGTTACAAAATACGGCAGCTTTGCCGTTTAGTTGTACAAATATAGTCTGTTATCACAAAAGGGGGCACGTTGGGTCGTCACCGGTATATATCCAGAAATTTATTTACGTATAATTTATTTTAGATTAACCACATTGTTTAATAAATAAAAGGATTCAATGTGCGTTAATTTATAATTAAACATTTAAAACATTAAACAATACAAATAATATGTTGTTTAACAAATAAAAAAGTAATAAAAAATGAAGTTTTAAAATAATTAAATGTTTTATTTCATAATTTAAAATTTAAAACATTGAACAATACAAATAAGATTTTGGTTTGATTTTACATTTTATATTGTTCTCAGATATGATGATGCGCGGAAACACTTCCGGATAAGCTTTACGGAGATGGTCCCAACGTCCGCCTCGTTCTGAGCTCAGGGAGGGGCCGTCTGACGTAGTCGGTGTCGAGGCAGAAAATTACCCCTTCAATAAAGTGCCCAGTTGTTAACTTAAGGAGAAAAAAACCCGTTCCAATAATTAGAATTTTTATTTTTTTTATTTTAAACAGTTCAAATAATTAGAATTTAAAAAAATTAAACAGTTCAAATTTCTGATAATTCAACAGTTCAAATAATTGGAATTTTACAAAATAAACAGTTCAAATAATTAGAATTTAAAAACAAAAAAACAGTCCACATGATGAGAATATTTCCACGTGGTTAGTTAACCCTGTAAAATTCTGTGATTTGCTCCACAATATTTGTAAAAGCATCTGTCTGTGACATATCGCATATTTTAGGGTTAGGGTAATTTTCTGCCTCCACACCGCCTACGTCAGACGGCCTCTCCCCAAACTCAGAACGAGGCGGACGTCGGGACCATCTCCGTAAAGGATAACCACACTTCCTTCGTCTCCGCAAGAATTCAATATTTAACTTCATCTTTCATTATTTCTTTTCGAGAACAAAACCAACATTTTATTTATATTGTTCAATGTTTCTATTTTTAAATTATAAAAATAAAACGCGTTTAATCATTTTAAAACTACATCTTGCATTATTTCTCTCTTTTTTATTTCTAAAACAACGTGGTTAATTTTAATAAAATTTTAATCACATCATTACATTTTCAATAATCACGTAAATATAAACAAACTTCTTATGCCAGTGTCGACCCAACGCGTCGCTTTTTCTTTTTTTTTTTTTTTTTTTTGATAACAGGGTTGGCTGTATTTATTTGCTTTGCCACTGAGCAAATCAGGAACAAAGCCGTTTTTTAATGTGGAGAGAGGGGGGGGGGAGAGAAAAGGGGACCAGCTCCCGAGAGGTGGGAAATGGGAGCTGGATAGTGATTTGCCGCAAGGGCAATGGTCTTTGATTGCAGCAATGCAGCATCTGCCAGCTTTGATCTTGGCCCGAAGGTCACAAAGGTCCTCTCGTGTGTGTGTGTGGGGGGGGGCAAACAGGGTTGGAGGCTATTTGTACAACTAAACGGCAAATCTGCCAACTTATATATCACAAAAATGAACATGAAGTAAAGAAACAGACCACCGGCCGATGGAAGATATTAAATAGTTCTTTACGTTAAAAAGGTCCGCGTTAATTTCTAATATTTTTGTATTACAAAAGAGGTGCAATCACAGCCACAGAGAGTAAGAAGGCCTGTTAACTGAAAAATGTCTGCAGACAATGTAGGTAAGATTTGTCAGCCTGTCAGTACTATATGAGGGCCATTTGAAAAAGCGCAATAATACATTTTGCAAAAGAAAAAGGAACACAGTTCGATTAATACTGAAACAGAACTTTATTCAATATAAGATATAAATATTATCTATGTAAAATTAAGTAATTTTAAAGCAATATACAATCTAATACTGATAAAACTGAATTGTGAATTTAGGGGACAAACAATTAAAGAAACATTAAACAAATATTTTTTAGCCTTCGTAACAAGATCACAGTTGTTTTGATGTTACACTTTATCTTTTCTGTTCTTGGTCGGAGGAGAAATCTTTCATGACTGAGATTATTTTTGTTCCTATCCAGAGTGCCCCTTATTGGGAAACTGGATTTTGCCCGCAAGATTATATATTGAAATATTTAAATAACTATTACTTTAAATACAGAAATTATGTTTAAAGTTTTGGTTTTCTGTTCTTCTATGTCCATTTTTTCCCCATGTTTTTCAGCAAAATGTATAGCATATTAGTTGTCTGAGAGGCCATCATCAGTGATCGCTCATTGGCAGTAACCTGTGATGTTCCCTGGAGACCAAGTGACAACAAGTCTCCTCAGATTTCCAGTGTTCTCCACCTCTTGACCACTTGTGCAGATGATTGCATGTTATTGCAATAGCCATCGTCACTGATTTTTCATTGGCATCGATGTTTCCTGGGGTTTGGGTGACAAAATGCCTCCTCAAGGTACCAGATGTGAATTGGACACTTCTAGTCGAGATTTGGTTAATACTCTCCCACCTCTGTCTTTCCATCCTCCCTGACCCTTCACAACTAGTTGGTGTGGCACTAGTCGATGTCATCTACACCAGTTTTTTTTTTTTTTTTATCATTATTACTATTATGATAATAAGGGTGCTGGTGCAGTGTACGTACATGTATTTTAAATAGTATTTCCAAGTTAAATTAAATTTTGGATTTGTATTACTGTACACATAGATTCCAAAAAGTGGTCAAAAATCAAATATATACCAAATAAATGTTATCAAAGGCAAGATAAGTTACTCTTCTACCTATCTGGAAAGGTTTTTAGTGGTTTTACTCACTTTAAAACGTTCGAAAATCATATAATGTTTATCGATATATTTTAAAAAGAAAAATGTCGGCATGCTCGCTCTTGAACTCGGTAAGTTTGGGAAAATGAGTTCAAACAAACAAATTATATAAAATACTGTTAGGAACCGAATATATATCCGCCTAGTCACGGTAACATATATTGAGTGAGTTTCTAACAGTATTTTGCATAATCTTTTTGTTTAAGCTCATTTTCCCAAACTTACCATGTGCAACAGCAAGCATGGCGCCATTTGCATTTTTCAAATATATCAATAAACACTGTATGTTTTTCGAGCCGAATAAACACTTTACATTAAATAAAAACACTAAAAATTTATCCAGTTTGGTAGAAAAGTAACTTATCTCGTCTTTGATAACATTTATTTTTTATATATTTATTTTTTGACAACTTTTTCGAATCTATGCGTATAGTAAAACAAAGCCGTCATGTATTATTTACAGTTAAAATGTTATAAAAACAAAAACTTTAAGTTTTAAATATATTTCAAAGAAATAAATTACACCCGGTGCTAAAATATTGAAAATTCACCGCTCGTAAAATTTAAAAAAGAAAAAAAAAAAACGAAGTGAAAAATGCTAACTTTAAATTATTTGGAAATACTCAGTGAAAAGTTTTATTTATTATTAAAAGAACGGACTGAATAATAATATATAAAAGATGTTTGTTTTGCTGTAAAAAAAAATAAATAAATAAAATGAAATATTCGACTTTCTCCAATAGAAATTAAAGTTCAAAAACTAGTTCACTCACTATATTTTGTTAGATTAAAATTATCCCAAAGTGCAATTATAATAATTATTATCCAAATGGAGAATTGTTCTTTCTCTTGAAAACATACATAGACAATCGTTAACACAGCCATATTTTTTTATGCTTGTTAGCGTGACCATATGGTTGAATACCAGAAACTATCTATACCTACAAGTTGATCAGGAAGTGACATTATGCTGTCATGTTCACTGGCCTACTCTCTCGGTGGTGGTGGGGTAATAAGAGACGTCTTGTCTATTCATGTATGGTCTTTTATTCAAAACAAAAATAAACATGTATTTTCGCACTTACCTCTTCAATTATTATTCAAAATGAAAATTTCAATGAAAAAAATAAGTTTAGTTTCGATCTCAGTTTGAGTACATTTTTTTTTTACTTGCATGAGAACTAATTAAAAAAACAAAAAAAAACATAATACTTGCATGCATATGTCTTAGTTTCTGTATGAACTGAAATATATTTATGCGTATTTTACGACCGGGCAACGCCGGGTGTATATATATATATATATATATATATATATATATATGCACTGTGTTCGTTACAACTCTACTTTCAACCGAGTCGTTGTTTGTTTCATTCACCACACTCTTTTCTTCTACCTCTTCTTTTACACACGTCCGTTCGTTTCCGTGACTCAAAATCGTCTCACTTCCCGCTTTTCTTTCCTCGTTATTTATGGAATCAGGGTACGAGATTCTCCGAGATTCCACGAGACTTTTTTCCACATAAACGCATGCGGGCGCCATCTTGATTCTTAGTTTGTGCTCTGCAGGCACAAACGCGTAGCCTCTTTAACGGTAAGCCACTTTCTCCACACTCCCCCCTGATCTCATGATCACAGAGACGACAGGGGGGTGGTGATCGCCGCCGTCGGGTGCTTCTACAAAGGGGGACAGTGCTGCTCTCATCTTCGCGTGCGCTCTCATCCACCACCTGTTGGTCGGGGAAGGCTTCATCTCTGTGGAGGTTACTGATATCAGAGTCACTGCTTGATAGGGATGGTGCAAACCAAAGCGATGGCCCACTCGTCTCAGAGTCAGAATCACTCTCATCGTCCACTGGAGGTGGTACATGTGTCGCCGGCCGTAGGTCCCTAACGTGACGGGGTACGCCATCAACCTGGACACACTGCTGACTCACCACATTGGTCACTGTGCCTCGTTTATACTTGTCAGTACATCGGTTTCCTGGTGGCTTCACCCAGACAGCATCCCCTTTGGCATATCGATTCCGTTCTATCTCAGTGGCCACAGTTGTATCGGGGTGGATTCCTTTTTCTCGGACACGGTACTGATAGATTGCGTTTGCAGGCACCGTTCCTGGAGAGACGCCATCCTTTGGCATGAGATTATACCAGTACACAGCTTCTGCGATGGTGCACTGCTTCCTGGCTGCAATTGTTTTGATGCTGCGATGGCTTCTCTCAGCTATACCATTGCCAGAAGGCACATAAGCGCATCTAAGCCACAGCCGCACACCCCATTCTTGTAAGAACTGCCTCATCTGATGGCTGCAAAAGGCTGGGTCGTTGTCCATCAGCACTTCATCGGGCGCACCTCTTTCACAGAACACGGATGACAGCTGGCGAATAATGTTGCAAGAGTCTTGGCGCCCGAGGAGTCTCCAGACTGTGAAACGTGTAGGCCCACAATCGATGAGGGTAAGGAAGTGGTTGCCACCGTAGTGTGTGATGTCCATGCCCACTCTCTGCCACTTACCACTCACTCCTAACTCCCCTTTCTTCCATCGTGCTGGAGCTGGGTCGATGGATTGGCAGGCCTCGCAACTTTCCACCACTCTTCGGATATCTTTTTTTTCTACTCCTGGATCAATCATCTTGACAAAGTACAGTGTCCGCTTGATGCCAGGATGTCCACACTGTCGATGAATGTCCATGATGCGCACTGCATCCACATTACACACAACTGCTGCACATGTGTTTTGCAGATTATCAGCATCTCTCCGAGCACCAGCCAGAAGCCATCGTTGAGGGACTCTTGTCAAAGCATCTGCTTTGTTGAGCGCAGACCTGATCAACACTACGTCCACGGTCAGGTCGTACTCCGTGATGGTATTGCCCAAGGTGGCAAGACATCTTCGAATTAACATCTCACTCGATGCTCGTGTCGTCAGCCGTGCTCTTCCACTTAATGCATCGGTTATCCACCGATGAGTGCATGCCGAGTCAGTCATGATATGTAGAATCTTGGCGTGCCATTGAAGCGCCACGTTAACGCCCTTCAATGTGGCATCAAGTTCGGCCAGGTTTATGTGCCTCGAATCATTCTCTGGCCGAAGCCAACAGGCAATCTTCAATAATGGAATCATTAACTGCAAGGGCAACTCCAAGGGCCAGTGAACTAGCATCCACCCTGACCGTGAACTCATTCCCGCTGACGCACTACTTTCCCTGAACGGGGTAATCACTGGTCACTCTGGACACAGTCTCTGTCAACATGCTCATTAGGGTGACATCGTGTACTGCATCATCCCATCCCGACGACACGGCTGTTGCACGTCTCTTTATGGCTGCCACGGCCACCTTGAGCCAACCGCACACAGGGAAATGGCCTACCATCTTTCCACAAAGCGAAAACACTGTTCATCGAGTGATGTTTGATGGGACCTTGGGAACGTGACTTCCTCTTCTCCAGCAAAGTCCCTCCTTCCTATTGCGCACGTGCAGGCCGAGAACTTTTGCTCCATCGCACAGACGCTCTGGTTCCTTACATGTCAGTACAAAGCTTTCAAAGTGCATTCTAACCGATTGCGCTGACATGAGGTTCTCATTGACGAATATATCATCGATGTATGAGGATGTTGCCTGTTGCACTGCCTCATCTTGCTGCCGGATAGCATGCATGATTGCTGTCATAATGCCTGGGGCCACATTTAGACCGAACCCTAGCCTGGTTAGACAATATCGGGTTCCTCTAATTTCCACAGTCTGAAATGGCCACAATTTCTTCTCAATGCGTATTTGCAGATAGGCCCTGCGTAGGTCCAGAGTTGCCACGTTCGAACCCTGCTATCGCCACTCCCTTAATTTGAGTGCACACACATCAGCCCTTACTGTATATGGGTCGACATGCTCATTGAGCTCACGGTAGTCTAGGATGGGGCGGACCTTTTGTTTGGTCTCTTGTACGACGGCCATCGAGGGAATCAGCCCTCGCGGGGGGCCAAGCTCATCCTCTGGGTATGGAAGAAGCCAGCCATTGTTGATCCACGTTTGCAGTTCTTCTTGATACTGTTCCCTTAGCCACATGGGTGGGGGATATTCCGATAACCAGTTTCGCAAGGATATTGGTGACTGATCGTTTGACCACTTCCAAGACGCCGTCCATGCATTGGTGTTTCTATCATACTCTGCATGAAAGTCAGGCTCGTCGAGAGTTATGGCAGCACAAACATTTTCCTCACATCGGGAGAACTGTACCTTGTCGGTTCTGTCCACGGTAATTCCACCCAGTTGTGTAATCAAGTCCATACCCAGGAGTAGGTCGTATCTGAGAAGCTCTCCCTCCATCACCAGGGCTCGCACGGCTACTGCAGGCCCGTCGTTGATGCTTGTACGGATAATGCTCACCCCACAAGAGGCTAGTGAACCTCTGCCTACAGTTAGTACCAGAATTCTCTCTGCTTTCCAAGTGGCACAGCATATCTTGCTTACGAGAGTCTGGGTGCACCCAGTATCCACAAGCGCGAGGTGCTCGCTTCCATTAATGTGTATGCTTACAGTGGGTAGCGCCCTGCTCAATGACGATCTGGGGAGAAGACTGGCGCTGTAGCTTCTTCCCCTTGCCCGTTTCCCGGACAGGTGCGGGCCAGGTGTCCGCGTTTTTTGCACTTGTAGCACTGCGGCCCGTCAAGTTTCCGAGTTGGTTGACATGACGAAAGACAATCACGGGCCAAATGGTTGGGTCCTCCACACTTATAGTAGGTTGTAACTGCGCCCAGGTCCTGCAATCCAACCTGTGATGGTTGTACAGCTGCCACTTGGTCTATAGTGTTAGGGCTTTTCTTTAGTATTGCTCGTGCCCGCGCCAATACTTCTGATATGTCCATCTCGTCCACTTGGGATGAGGCACAGAGCAGATCTTCCACACTCTTAGGTAATCCTGCAACAAAGGCGCACACCAAGCCTTTGTCTGACATCCCTCCAAAAAGGACTGATAGCTTTTTTAGCTCAGCCAGGTACACATCCACCGTTTCTCCCGGATGTAATTTTCGGGCCATGAATTCCTTCCATGCAGTAATTGGATCTAATGCAAATGCTGTAAAAAGGGTGCGCTTGATGCAGGCAAAATCTGTTTTTTCCTCATCAGACAACTGCTGGTATACTGCATATGCTTCCCCAGTGAGGCGCATTGGGACCACGCATTCTATACGCTTCACCCCACTGAGCTGACATATTAATTCTGCTTTTTCCACCCATTCCTGTACTGAGTGATCAGTGCTACTGCCATCAAACAGGGGAATTAGCTTGGGGTCAAATCCTGACGTCATGCCGGAATAGCTTGTGTTCGTTACAACTCTACTTTCAACCGAGTCGTTGTTTGTTTCGTTCACCACACTCTTTTCTTCTACCTCTCCCTTTACACACGTCCTTCATTTCCGTGACTCAAAATCGTCTCACTTCCCGCTTTTCTTTCCTCGTTATTTATGGAATCAGGGTACGAGATTCTCCGAGATTCCACGAGACTTTTTTCCACATAAACGCATGCGGGCGCCATCTTGATTCTTAGTTTGTGCTCTGCAGGCACAAACGCGTAGCCTCTTTAACGGTAAGCCACTTTCTCCACATGCACGTTTCATTAAATAGCACAGATAACTCTTGCTTGTTTTACTTGTAATCTCTCTTTTCTCTTTGTCGGACCATTTTCCGAATGTTTTTCCGAGTGAAAAAAGAAATTTCCCATAATCATGAACGTTTTCGACCTCCATTGGTCATCCTCAGGCGAGTAGTAAAAAATGAAATTGAAGAATGAAAATAGCGAGATGAAATGAAAAGACGATTAAAAGATGATTAAAAGACGATTAAAATCGCTTAAAATCATTAAAATACTCAAAAGTACTTGAGCGTGCCCTCCGTTTCGTTTTGAGTCTGGTTAATCGTTGGTTTATTAATGTGGATTAACAATGCCTACAAAGATCGGGAGGCGCACCTCGCAATATGAGACAGTTAAAATGGCCGTGTTACTTATTGATATGTCTCTAAAGTCATTTTTAGGGGTGTGGTGTGCTATGAGGTGCTGATAGATTGAACTATTCGGGAAGACAGGTGACATATATATATATATATATATATATATATATATATATATATATATATATATATATATATATATATAATAGGAAGAAAAGTGATTTGTAATTTTAAAGACCTCTAAAAACAAGCTCCTTTCTTTTTGACCACGGACATTTAAAGGCCTTTTTGGCTTCAGTTTAGATAAACATTCTTTTTCTTGAATAGGCTCCTTATTTTCATAAATTCCTGAAATTGACTTCCTATCCAAATCTAAATAAAAATTTAAAAATAGAAAAATGCAACTGCTACACACTTATATCTGTAGGGGACTAGGATATATAAATACCCCAATCCCGTTACAAGAGAATAATGAAACGAATGAGGAATTGAAGGAAACAAAGACTCAATTACTGGAGAAGGTAAACGTGGTTTATTTGCTATAGAAAGAAATGAATGTTTTAGTTATGATATGTCCGAGCGTATGTAACCAATGCTCGTTGCAGGACTGGTGTTGTAGCAAAAAAGAGATGTGTTTTCACCTCAAGTTCGGGTTACTATTGCTTGTTCCCGCGAGGGAAGAGAAATAAATGTTGTAGGAAAATTGAGAATGGTAGTCCAGCTTGTGTATGCATTGATCAGGAGTGACTTTTGTAGGGTATTATAATTAAACAAAGCGTACTTATCTTTTCAGACGACGGGGTGGTGGTAAGTGGCGGCCAGTCGTGCTACTTCGGTGATATGTGTCAGGCTTTTAACTGGAGAGCGACGACTACATTTATCAACCTAGCAGCGCGGCGTTTTTGCCTCCTGTGTTTTTCTTCTTCTTTTTTTGTAGGTCCGGTGGAAGAATGTCCGTGCGTTCACTGACACAGCTGGGTGAATCTCTTTCCTTCTTTTTTTCTTCTTTCTGGTCCCCTCCTTTTATAGTCGTAAACCGGCTCTCAGCAGCTGTCATATTTTAGGCCTTTATTTTCGGCGGGGAGCTCTGCCATTGGTTCATAATTCTTTTTATGGTTTCTTATTTTTCTTTTTCCAAACGGAAGCGATGCGTGGAGCCATGTGCAAACGAAGATTTTTTATTTTGTCTCTTATGCTGGAGACGTTAGCATCCGGTTGGCATGTTCCCACATATCCAACTCGTTTTCTGAAGATGGTGTAGAATTGATTGAATTATTCTATCATCCCATAAAGTATCTGACTCATGATACAATCTTCTATCTCAGTGGTTCCCAACTTTTCAATTATGGCGACCCATTTTAGAGAAAGCAATCTGGAAGCAACCGAACCCTTAAAATATCTTATACATACATTCAATTTTGTACGAAAAAAAAACAAAAAAAAAACATATTGCGATTATTGAATCATAGATTATTTATTTAAGTAACTATACATTCCATAAATTAACAATGAATTTAAAATTTATTCATAAAACGTTCAAAATCTGCTACAAAAATTAATTAATTGCAAATGAAGTAAAAACTATTGAAACAAATGTTTACTGTTATGTAAATTATGTTTAAGAACGGGCCTTTATGTGACGACTGGTATTGTAGTTTTTTAACTAGCAATTCTATCCTGGGCTCCGTTGTCGATCTAGCCCACTTCATCTTCTACATTTTATTGATTTTGGTATTTGTCTTTTAAGAATGAGAAGTTGGGAGAATGCTTCTTCACATAGGTTGTTGGCAATAAATTCCTTATTGCAATTTCTGATATTCTTGAGAATTTTTGGAAACATTTTGGTCAAAATTTGTTTTAGTTGCATTTACCAATCCATGTTTAAGCTTCAGAATTGTTATTTTAATGAACTCTACAGGGACATCAGATACACTGCCATTGGAAGGTTGATTGTAAGGGAGAAAAATGGGCAGACTTGCCATCTAGTTGTACAAATATCCTCGAACCATGTCATCACTAAAGGGAACTCTTTTGGTCAATGTAATGATAGCACTGCTCTTTCGTTTCAGTAACTTTTATATAGACTCTTTCGTTCCAGTTTCATGATATAACTTTTGTATGCACTCACGCATGCGCATAGCAATTAATCAATAAAGCGGGGCGCCATTATTCAGTTCCCTTCTTACCAACCAAACACACGTGTTCCAATCTTATTCTTACACATCCATGCACAACACAGCATAACATGGTGGCAAGCGGTATTATCATACAACACACAATCTTTTAACGTCACAGACAATTAAAAAGAAAAAAAAACTTGCTTATCTTGCTTATTGTAAACAGAATTTGTTTACATTTATGAAATGAACAATATGGGTATATTAGAAATGCTTCACAAATTTTAAATGTTTAAAATTTAACTGTGATTATTGAAAATGTAATCATGTGATTAAAATTTAATTTAGATTAACCATGTGTGGTCGATTTCCTGTTAATTATTCTTCAAAAATGGATATTAGCAGCAAAGCGACCATTGTGGATCATGTTTTTACTATTCAAGAAATTAAAGAATTCAAATGGTATTTGACGTATATTTGTTCGGTGACTAATTTCTGTAATTTTTTGTAATTATTACAAAGACAGCTATTTAATATTAGCCCCAAAGAGGCTGCTATTTCGATCTCATTAGAATGCTATCATTAGAAGACTCAATGGGGCTTAAAACACAAGAACACTCTTCTGGCTAAATTTTTATCGGAAGACTAGTCAGAGCTTGAAAGAAAAATGATTTACTGGTTGAATAGTTCCTGCTAAGTTAAGTGTAACACAATAGGGAGCACTTCACATGGACGAGGAGGAAATGAAAGATATGGCACAAATATATTAGTGGAAAAATAATTTAAATTCAATTAACAGGCGTCGGACATAATATTGAGTTTCCTCCAATCATTTTACTTTCATTTAATATAATTCAATAACTTGAGTTTTATTTCTTCCGCCCGTCACACCAATAATTTCCTGGGTAAGGTTAACACTGTTGTCCAAACTTCCAACTTCCAAACTTCTGTATACGTAACGCACCTTCTCTCAACTCCCAACGAACGTCTGCTAATTTAACTTATTTCTTCGAAATCCAACTTCAAAATGAACGTCCCTCTAAAAAATCAACCCTCTTTTATCTCCAACCAGGAGCATCTCATTTGCATATCGGGTGGTCACATTGCAGGCATATAAAGAGATAAGGCAGCCATTTTTGTTTCTTTCTTCTTCATTCATTTCATTCCACGACCGACCCGTTGAATTATGCACACGTGCTAGTTAGGTAAGTCGCATGTTTCCCTACACCCCCCCCCCCCTGATCTCATAATCACACACAGGGCAGGGGGGCAGTCGTCTTTGTCGAGTACTTCTTCGAAGAATCGGGGGAAGCACTTCCTCATTGCCATCTTCATCATTACCACCGTTATTGCCACCAGTCTGTTCCATTATCCCCTCTTGTGGTTCCCTATGCGGTGTTTCACAATCAGGGCAAGGGGGCAGTATCCATCTTTGTCGGGTACTCCTTCAAATAATCGGAGGCATCACTTCCTCATCCATCTTCCTCAGTATGTTCCATCATTCCCTCTCGTGGTGCTATAGGCGGTGTTTCACAATCACGGCGGGTGGGCAGTATTCGTCTTTCTCGAGTACTTTGATGAGGAATGGTGGTATTATGTCCTCATGTCCATCGTTCTCACCACTACTGCCACTAGTATGTTCCATCATTCCCTCATCTGGTTGTGTAGGTAGTGTTTCTATGCTCACCTGTAGAGGCAGTAGGCGATCAGGATCATCCCTGAACTGTATGTGATCTTCCTCATTATCCTCAGAATCAGAAGAGGTATAGCAGGGGTGGATATCTTTTACATGACGTGGTACACCATTAATCAACATGGTCTGAGGACTTATGATTTTGTCTATTTTGCCTCTGCAAAATTTTACAGTGCACCCAGCATTTGGGGGTTTTACCCAAACACAGTCTCCCACTTGATATGGTGTATTGACAATGCTAACCACTGATGGTGTGACATCAATTCCTTTTATACGCTGTTCATAGCAGTAAATCCCATTAGCTGGTGCAGTTTCTGGTGTTGCATCGTCCTTTGGTGTCACATTATACCAGTACACAGTTTCTGGAATAGAACACTGTGTCCTGGACGCAATTCTTTTAATGGTGAGGTGACACCGCTCCATTATACCATTACCTTCTGAAAAATATGCACATCGGTAACGCATTCTAATCCCCCATTCCTGCGTAAATTTCTGAAATCCTTGACATCGAAACATAGTGGCGTTATCAGTAAGAATTTCTAGCGGGGCACCACGTTCAAAAAAGACAGCTCTCAACTGTCGTATAATGCTAGATGCATCCTGTCATGTGAACAGGCGCCATATCGTGAAACATGTCGGACCACAATCTGTCAAGGTCAAAAAATGCCTGCCCTCATAATGGGTTACTGTGTTCGTTACAACTCTACTTTCTACCGAGTCCTTGTTTGTTTCGTTCACCACACTCTTTTCTTCTACCTCTTCTTTTACACACGTCCGTTCGTTTTCGTGACTCAAACTCGTCTCTCTTCCCGCTTTCCTCTTCTCGTTATTTATGGAATCAGGGTACGAGATTCTCCAAGATTCCCCGAGATTCCACGAGATTTTTTCCACATAAACGCATGCGGGCGCCATCTTGATTCTTAGTAGCCACTTTCTCCACACTCCCCCCTGATCTCATGATCACAGAGACGACAGGGGGGGGTGATCGCCGCCGTCAGGTGCTTCTACGAAGGGGGACAGTGCTGCTCTCTTCTTCGCGTGCGCTCTCATCCACCACCTGATGGTCAGGGAAGGCTTCATCTCCGTGGAGGTTACTGATATCAGAGTCACTGCTTGATAGGGATGGTGAAAACCAAAGCGATGGCCCACTCGTCTCAGAGTCAGAATCACTCTCATCGTCCACTGGAGGTGGTACATGTGTCGCCGGCCGTAAGTCCCTAATGTGACGGGGTACACCATCAACCTGGACACACTGCTGACTCACCACATCGGTCACTGTGCCTTGTTTATACTTGTCAGTACATCGGTTTCCTGGCGGTTTCACCCAGACAGCATCCCCTTTGGCATATCAATTCCGTTCTATCTCAGTGGCCACAGTTGTATCCGGGTGGATTCCTTTTTCTCGGACACGGTACTGATAGATTGCGTTTGCAGGCACCGTTCCTGGAGAGACGCCATCCTTTGGCATGAGATTATACCAGTACACAGCTTCTGCGATGGTGCACTGCTTCCTGGCTGCAATTGTTTTGATGCTGCGATGGCTTCTCTCAGCTATACCATTGCCAGAAGGCACAAAAGCGCATCTAAGCCGCAGACGCACACCCTATTCTTGTAAGAACTGCCTCATCTGATGGCTGCAAAAGGCTGGGTCGTTGTCCGTCAGCACTTCATCGGGCGCACCTCTTTCACAGAACACGGATGACAGCTGGCGAATAATGTTGCAAGAGTCCTGGCGCCCGAGGAGTCACCAGACTGTGAAACGTGTAGGCCCACAATCGATGAGGGTAAGGAAGTGGTTGCCACCGTAATGTGTGATGTCCATGCCCACTCTCTGCCACTTACCACTCACTCCTAACTCCCCTTTCTTCCATCGTGCTGGAGCTGGGTCGATGGATTGGCAGGCCTTGCAACTTTCCACCACTCCTCGGATATCTTTTTTTTCTACTCCTGGATCAATCATCTTGACAAAGTACAGTGTCCGCTTGATATCAGGATGTCCACACTGTCGATGAATGTCCATGATGCGTGCTGCATCCACATTACACACAACTTCTGCACATGTGTTTTGCAGATTATCAGCATCTCTCCGAGCACCAGCCAGAAGCCATCGTTGAGGGACTCTTGTCAAAGCACCTGCTCTGTTGAGCGCAGACCTGATCAACATTACGTCCACGGTCAGGTCGTACTCTGTGATGGTGTCGACCAAGGTGGCAAGCCGTCTTCGAATTAACATCTCACTCGATGCTCGTGTCGTCAGCCGTGCTCTTCCACTTAATGCATCGGTTATCCACCGATGAGTGCATGCCGAGTCAGTCATGATATGTAGAACCATGGCGTGCCATTGAAGCGCCAAGTTAACGCCCTTCAATGTGGCATCAAGTTCGGCCAGGTTTATGTGCCTCGAATCATTCTCTGGCCGAAGCCAACAGGCATCTTCAATAACGGAATCATTAACTGCAAGGGCAAATCCAAGGGCCAGTGAACTAGCATCCACCCAGACCGTGAACTCATTCCCGCTGACGCACCACTTTCCCTGAACGGGGTAACCACTGGTCACTCTGGACACAGTCTCTGTCAACATGCTCCTTAGGGTGACATCGTGTACTGCATCATCCCATCCCGACGACATGGCTGTTGCACGTCTCTTTATGGCTGCCACGGCCACCCTGAGCCAACCGCACACAGGGAAATGGCCTACCATCTTTCCACAAAGCGAAAACACTGTTCATCGAGTGATGTTTGATGGGACCTTGGGAACGTGACTTCCTCTTCTCCAGCAAAGTCCCTCCTTGCTACTGCGCACGTGCAGGCCAAGAACTTTTGCTCCATCGCACAGACGCTCTGGTTCCTTACATGTCAGTACAAAGCTTTCAAAGTGCACTCTAACCAATTGCGCTGACATGAGGTTCTCATTGACGAATATAGCATCGATGTATGGGGATGTTGCCTGTTGCATTGCCTCATCTTGGTGCCAAATAGCATGCATGATTGCTGTCATAATGCCTGAGGCCACATTTAGACCGAACCCTAGCCTGGTTAGACAATATCGGGTTCCTCTAATTTCCACAGTCTGAAATGACCACAATTTCTTCTCAATACATATTTGCAGATAGGCCCTGCGTAGGTCCAGAGTTGCCACGTTCGATCTCTGCTATCGCCACTCCCTTAATTTGAGTGCACACACATCAGCCCTTACTGTATATGGGTCAACATGCTCATTGAGCTCACGGTAGTCTAGGACGGGGCGGACCTTTTGTTGGGTCTCTTGTACAACGGCCATCAAGGGAATCAGTCCTCACGGGGGGCCAAGCTCATCCTCTGGGTATGGAAGAAGCCAGCCATTGTCGATCCACGTTTGCAGTTCTTCTTGATACTGTTCCCTTAGCCACATGGGTGGGGGATATTCCGATAACCGGTTTCGCAAGGATATTGGTGGCTGATCGTTTGACCACTTCCAAGACGCCGTCCATGCATTGGTGTTTCTATCATACTCTGCATGAAAGTCAGGCTCGTCGAGAGTTATGGCAGCACAAACATTTTCCTCAGATCGGGAGAACTGTACCTTGCCGGTTCTGTCCACGGTAATTCCACCCAGTTGTGTAATCAAGTCCATACCCAGGAGTAGGTCGTACCCGAGAAGCTCTCCCTCCATCACCAGGGCTCGCACGGCTACTGCAGGCCCGTCGTTGATGCTTGCGTGGATAATGCTCACCCCACAAGAGGCTAGTGAACCTCCGCCTACAGTTAGTACCGGAATTCTCTCTGCTTTCCAAGTGGCACAGCATATCTTGCTTACGAGAGTCTGGGTGCACCCAGTGTCCACAAGCGCGAGGCGCTTGCTTCCATTAATGTGTATGCTTACAGTGGGTAGCGCCCTGCTCAATGACGATCTGGGGAGAAGACTGGCGCTGTAGCTTCTTCCTCTTGCCCATTTCCCGGACAGGTGCGGGCCAGGTGTCCGCGTTTTTTGCACTTGTAGCACTGCGGCCCGTCAAGTTTCCGAGTTGGTTGACGTGACGAAAGACAATCACGGGCCAAATGGTTGGGTCCTCCACACTTATAGCAGGTTGTAGCTGCGTCCAGGTCCTGCAATCCAACCTGTGATGGTTGTACAGCTGCCACTTGGTCTATAGTGTTAGGGCTTTTCTTTAGTATTGCTCGTGCCCGCGCCAATACTTCTGATATGTCCATCTCGTCCACTTGGGATGAGGCACGGAGCAGATCTTCCACACTCTTAGGTAATCCTGCAACAAAGGCGCACACCAAGCCTTTGTCTGACATCCCTCCAAAGAGGACTGATAGCTTTTTTAGCTCAGCCAGATACACATCCACCGTTTCCCCGGGATGTAATTTTCGGGCCATGAATTCCTTCCATGCAGTAATTGGATCTAATGCAAATGCTGTAAAAAGGGTGCGCTTGATGCAGACAAAATCTGTTTTTTCCTCATCAGCCAACTGCTGGTATACTGCATATGCTTCCCCAGTGAGGCGCATTGGGACCACACATTCTATACGCTTCACCCCACTGAGCTGACATATTAATTCTGCTTTTTCCACCCATTCCTGCACTGAGTGATCAGTGCTACTGCCATCAAACAGGGGAATTAGCTTGGGGTCAAATCCTGACGTCATGCCGGAATAGCTTGTGTTCGTTACAACTCTACTTTCAACTGAGTCGTTGTTTGTTTCGTCCACCACACTCTTTTCTTCTACCTCTTCTTTTACACACGTCCATTTGTTGTCGTGACTCAAACTCGTCTCTCTTCCCGCTTTCCTCCTCTCGTTATTTATGGAATCAGGGTACGAGATTCTCCGAGATTCCCCGAGACTTTTTTCCACATAAACGCATGCGGGCGCCATCTTGATTCTTAGTAGCCACTTTCTCCACCGTTACATCCATTCCTACTCGATACCAGTTGTCCTCCACCTCAAGCTTCCCTTTTTGCCATTGGGACGATGCCGAATCAATTCGCTGACACTCTTCACACGAGCGTATAGCTGCCTTGATTGATGCTCGTGTAGTTGAAGGACACACTCTTCGGACAAAATATCTTGTCCTCCGAATTCCAGGATGTCCACTCTGCTGACGTATTGTACGGATCTGGTCAGGTGTTAATTGATCTGTTACAGCCGCGCATGTCTGTTGTGGAGATCAGATCCCTGCCTCATTACATCAATCCACCTCTTTGGTACTCTAGTCAAGCTATCAGCCACATTCTGCATCGACGAAACTAAGGTAATGTCCACCTGCAAGCTGTATTCGTCAACTATACGCTTTATTATTGCCAGTCTCCTTCGTACTAACATCTCACTTGCAGCTCTAGTCTTAACTCGAGCCTTTCCAGTCAAGGTGTCGGTCAACCAGTGGTAAACACACAACGAGTCAGTGTGGAGATGCACACCCTTAGCCTGCCATTGCAATGCAAGATTAACTCCTTTTAACGTGGCATCAAGTTCTGCCAAATTTATATGCTGGGCATCATTTTCCGGACGAAGCCAGCACGCATCTTCTACAACAGCACCCAACTGTTCCAACACGACACCTGTAACCAGTGAACTTGCGTCAACCCATGTATTCAGTTTGTTTCCAGATACTTGCCACTAACCCTAGGCAGGGTCGTTTCTATGTACTCTGGACAACATTTCAGCCATCATTTGCTGGAGAGAATCATCATTCACCATGTCGTCCCATCCTTTGGTTACTGCAGTTACTCGTCTTTTTAACACTCCTGTTGCCGATCGGAGCCATCCACAGACAGGTAGATGTCCTACTAATTTACCGCAAATAGAAAACACAATGCATCTTGTCAATACACTGGGTAACTCTGGAATCGCGCTCCCTCGCTTCCATCGCAAAGTATTGCCATTCTCATAGACTTCTAGGCCTAACATGGGCACCCTGTCCTTTAGGCGCTTAGGGTCTTTGCTTATTAACCCAAACGATTCCAGTTTTGCTCGAACCACATCTGCAGACATTATATCCTCATTAACGTAGATGTCGTCAATGTAAGCTGAAGCAGCTTTTGCTGTGGTCTCATCCTGCATCAAAACAGTTTTAATAATAGTTGTCATTATTAAGGGTGCTACGTTTAGGCCAAAACCTAAACGTGTCAAACAATATCGTTTTCCCTTGATTATCACTGTCTGAAATGGCCATAATGACTCATGGACACGTATCTGCAGGTAGGCTCTCTTTAAATCCAGCAGTACTACATTACTCCCTTTCTGACGCCACTCTCTTAGTTTAGCAGCGCACACATCTGCGTTTCCAGTGAAAGCATCAACATGTTGATTCAATTCTCGGTAATCCATTACGGGCCAAATTTTGTCTTTAGTAGGTTGTTCAACTGCCATGAGCGGAATTAATCCTTTGGGTGGTCCCAGACGTTCCTGTGGGTACGGTATTAATCATCCATCAATCCACATCTGAAGTTCTTCATATGCGGCCCTATTCTTTGTGGAAACTGCATACTCTGGAATGGTGTTGCACAGCCGATCTGGTGCCTGGCTCATAGTCCATTTCCACTTTGCCGTCCATGCCTTTTCGTTGTCGTCAAACATAGCACAGAAGTCCTTTTCTTCAATAGACATGGCTGCACAGACTTCTTTTCCTTCTCCAAGCATTACACCTCCAGTTGCTGTGATTATGATGCAACCTAGTGCTTGTATTGCATCAATTCCAATCAACATGTCATAGCCAAGGTGTTTTTCTTGCATCACCAGAACATCAACTTTGGCTGTGTCAGCCTTCTCAGTACAGATTATGACTGCCCCTTCACCACAACATGCTCAAGATAAACTATTGATCGCCATAATACTGACTGGTTGCTCCCGCCACATCTGACAGTAATGTGCACTAACTATAGACCGGGAACACTCTGTGTCTATGAGTGCTGAACACTGCACATTGTCAATTTTAATGCCAATGACCGGTAATCCTGTGTTTACTGGTTGGCAAGGGGTAAGGGTGGCGATAGTACCTTGCCCCCAACGACGTTTCCCGAACAGTTGCGAGATATGTGCCTATACTTATTGCAGCGATAGCATTGTACTGTTCTCTGTGCTCATGGATATACACACCTCCTATCACTCCGGCAATCCTTAGCAAAATTATTGGCCTCCCCACATTTATAGCACACTGGGCCTACACGCTTATTACTACCTGGGAGAGAATCTACATTGCTTCCATGCGGTTCGACTGTTGCATGTTGAATACTAGTTGCTGCTGCAATTGGCTCTTGTTCCTTACAGATGTTTCGAGCTCGGGCTAATAACTCGTCTGTTGTCAATTCATCAATTCATTACGATGCCCGCAAGTTTGCTGACCTCCTCAGGTAAGCCTACTAAAAAGGCACATCTTAATATCTTATCGTTAACCCCACCAAATGGTACCGACAACTTTCGTAGGTCGGCTAGGTACACATGAACTGTTTCTTTGGGGTGAAGTCACCGGCTCGTGAACTGTTGCCATGCAACAAATGGATCTGTACCAAACGCTGTATACAGGCTGTGTTTGATTGTATCCCAGTCTGGTTCATCCCCTAGTTGCTTGTAGACTGCATAGGCCCCTCTGGTTAACCTCAAAGGAATGACTGTGGCTGGTTCTTTAATTCTGCACAGTGTACAGATCTTCTCAGCCTTTTTCACCCATTCGACGACAGACGGTCCAGTTGAGTAGAGTCAAGTCAGCTGAACTGGCGATTTGCTGTGAAAGCTGCTTGTTTCATAGAAAGTTGTTCATGCTACAGTTGAGTGGTGCCAAAAAACAAGCAGATGAGATTTCTTACATTCAACAATGTCTGCGGCATTTATTGCATGAATATATTTTATTCTCCGCCCAAAAATAAAACATGTTATTTTGTTTTAAACCAACATGATCATGACATATTTTTGGGCGTGTCAGGTTTTGGCCTTCAGCATGTTTGCAACTGGAAACAAAGAAGCAATAACATGAGATTGCAACATGTTTAGAAGTTTAACTGGTTTCATAGACTCATGAACAAGAACTTCCAAACATACTAAACACTATGGCCTTTCCGCACCAGCAATAACTGTCAGTGAATCCTCATTTCCAAAAATTATTGCTGTACTTTCTTTTTCTTGCACTCATTTTTAAAGGGGTAAGTATCACTCAAACAACACGCGGTAAATGAGAAGAGCGAAACTGGTGACGTGACCAAAACAAATCTGAAACTAAACAGACACAGAGGCAAAAGACGAGTGGGCCAGGGAAAGGCAACACTGCAGGGGGGGTAAGAAAGGGAGTAAGGGAAGGATGGCTGCTCATCATTGACTGTGTGATAATTCTCTCTCTTTTTTTCTGTCTCTTCCTCCCTTTCAAATCTGTCATGAAAAAGGTGACAGCACTCAGTATATGTGCACATCATATTACACTACAGCAATAGTTACAACAGACAAATTACATAGATTCAACTTAATTTCCTCTACACACGGAGAAATACTAAACCTGTTACAGAAGAAAAAGACGGTGAGAAAGTCTACTTTTGCACCTTTCGCACTTAGAAAATGTTTCTTACATTAAATAGTAAATCGGAATCTTGCCTTCATATCAATGTTTTCCACCGTATATATATATATATATATATATATATATAATATTCACATTCTGCTCAAAATCAATTGGCGACCCCATGGCATTGGTGGTGCGAATAGTCAAATATACCTTAAGATGGAGTAATGAAAAGGTGCACAGAGATTTCCTTTTTGTCTTCATAAAAATCGACTTTGCAATCTAGTGGACTGTTATTTACAGATCCTTTCTCACAGAAGAGACATTGCTAGTCTTTACATTATACTTATTTCTATGGCAGGTGCATGACTGACCTTCAACTTCTGGTTTCTCCTTGTAAAACTTCCACTGCAAGAACTTATTCTTCCATCAAAACTGCAAAGACGTTTCAATTCTTCATCTGTATACTTAATATCAAATGAAATTTTCATGTATAGACTTTCTTTCCATGAACCTCTCATTTGTTAAGTTCCATAATATTAATTCCCAGCACTATGGGGGTGGGGGCTATCCGGCTAGTGGATTTTAGTAACACTGGTCTGATCGAAAGTGTGCGATGGACTGGGGCATGAGGCTTTAGTTAATTCAAAGAAAGGAAAAATATAAAACAAGTTTGGATTTAAAAATTTATTGGGATTTAAAAAAATGGAAAATGCATTAGTGAAAATTAAAAGTTAATCCTTGGTGTTGATATGATTTTAGCAATAAACTTGCTGTATATGTTTATGTATATATACTGTATATGTATATATCAGATTGACAAGAAAGTTCTTGCGGTTTTATCTTTTAAATGATGAAAATCTCGGGTGAAATGAAACAAAAATTCATTGATCAGAAAAAGCATCATCAGAATCAACATGGATGGAAAACAAGTTTATTTATGTCAGTAATATAAAAATCTTGTGTTCTGCTAGCGACAAAGTGTTTTTGATATCGCTTAAGATTTTTAAGCATTTCTCACACAGAAAGTTATTAAGATGCTTGAAAAAGTGGTAGTTGGTAGGTGAGAGGTTTGACGCGTATAGTGGATGAGGCAGAGTTTCGTAGTCCAATTCATTCATCTTCTGCAGGGTTGGTTTAGCAATGTGCAGTCAGGCATTGACGTGAAGGAGAATTGGGCCTTTTCTCTTGATTAATGCTGGGTATTGTTGTCAAAGTTTCTGATGCATTTCATCCATTTGTTGACAGCATTTCTTCACCGTAATGGTTTCGCTTGCATTCAAAAAACTGTGATCGATGAGTGCAACAGGCAGCGATTTCTGTGAACTATAGATATACTTTATAAAAATAATTTTTTTATAATCATGTTTTGGAATGTGTTTAAATCAGAACTTTGCATGATTATGATTTTCTTATCCAACACATACCTGCCTGTTTTTTTTTATAAGAATAAATACTCATGTTTTTTAAGGAATTGGATTTTTCTCTTTTTATTATTTTACGTAGTTTAGTTTTAAGAGATTAAGAGGCTCCCTCTTAGAGCTAACATTTGATTCCATTATGATTTAAATTTATATCTGAAGGCTCTTATAAGAATAGATAATATCCCCATTATGGCTACTATCTGTATTTCATTACAGTGCAGTCTTCCAGGGATTGCTTCTAAGTATTTCTGAAGATTTATTTTTATTTTATTAAGCCAGTTGCTCCTATCACAACCAGTATAATGTTTATTTCTTTCGGAGACCATGCCGTTTATAGATCATTTTTTAGGTCCTGATATTTTGTTATCTTTTCCTGTTCAACTCTTTTAAGGCCAAAGTCATTTGGAACTGTGACATTGATTAGATTCTTGGGTTCTTGATAACCAGACATCAGTGGGCATTGGAACAGCTGGGTGTCAGTGAGCACTGGTACGGGTAGGTAGAGGTCAGTAACACTAGTATGAATAGCTGGAGGTCAGTAGGCACTTGTATTAATAGCTGGATGTCAGTGTGCATTGGAATGGATAGCTAGATGTCAGTGGGCATTTGTACAGATAGTTGGACATCAGTGGCCCCACAGTTTTTTTTTCAGGCTTGTTCCATATTACAATGTCTGGCTTCATTGCTTGGTCTTTTATTCTATTTTTTTTTTTTTCATTTTTCTTCCTTTGAAGATTGTAATACTGGGCCAAACCAGCTGCCAACATTGCCCCGCTTTTTATTGAAACCAACCGAGAGCTCTTTTTAGTATCCTCACTGTTCCCTTAAGTGCAATTGTCTGGATCTCTTTTGCACTTGGTTCACCAGGAATATTAGTAAGGTAGGACTTCAGGTTCTTCTTCATAAGCCCTGTAGCACCTATGATAACTGGTATGATTGATATCTTGCTAAGATTCCAGTTTCTTTTCATACCATACATGAGACCTTGGTATTTGGTCTGTTTTTCTCTTTCAGCTATGTTCAGGCCGCCATCATTAGGAACACTCACTTCAATCAAGGTTGCAACTCTCTCTGACTTATTCCATATAACTATGTCAGGTTTCACAGCAGCATTTTCAAGGTAGGTGGCTGTAGGGATTACATGGTCGTAATGTATGGTATATAAGCCATTTCCAACTGTTCTTTTAGGCTGATGTTCCCAGGACTTGCTGGTGTGTTCGCATGTGTTGTTTTAAGCCAGAATTATCTGAAAACAGTGATCCGCATTCTTTACAAGAATATGGTTTTTCTCCTGTATGTGTCCGCAAATGGATGTTGTAACTAGAACTCTGTGAAAAAGAAGATCCACATATTTCACAAGAATATGGTTTCTCTCCGGTGTGTGTTCGCATGTGGATTTTTAGGCTACCACTTTGTGAAAATGCAGAACCACATACTTTACAAGAATATGGTTTTTCTCCAGTATGTGTTCGAATATGAAGTTTTAAATGAGGTTTCTGTGAAAATGTAAAGCCACACACCAAACAAGAATAAGGTTTTTCTCCAGTGTGTGTCTTCATGTGTTGTTTCAAGGTAGAATTGGATGAAAATCCAGATCCGCATTCTTTACAAGAATATGGTTTTTCTCCACTGTGCGTTCGCATATGTCCCTTTAAGCCAGAATTCTCTGAGAATGATGCCCCACATACTTTACAAGAATAAGGTTTTTCCCCAGTATGTGTTCGAATGTGTATTTTTAAATGAGAACTGGTTATAAATGCTGACGAGCAAACTTTACAAGAATATGGTCTTTCTCCACTGTGTTTACGCATGTGTATATTCAACGCACAATTCTGTGAAAATCTGCGTTCACATATTTTACAAGAATAAGGCTTTTCGCCAGTGTGTCGTCGCATATGTTGTTTCAAACTAGAATTTTCTGAAAATGCAAGTTCACACATTTTACAAGAATAAGGTTTTTCCCCCGTGTGTATTCGTATGTGAATTTTCAGATCGGAACTCTGCGAAAATTGTTTTCCACAAACTTGACAAGAATATGGCCTTTCTCCACTATGTATCCGCATGTGTTGTTTTAAGCTGGAATTCATTGAAAATGAAGACCCGCATTCTTTGCAAGAAAATGGTTTTTCTCCAGTATGACTTCGCATGTGATTTTTCAAGAAACAATTCTGTGAGAATCTTTTTCCACATTCTTGACAAGAATAAGGTTTTTCTTCTGTATGCTTTTGAATATGCCTTATTAAATCAGAACTGCTTGTGACTGCTTGATCTTCTTTGTGCGTTTCCATTTTCCATAATTTTTTTTAATACAAGAAATTAGAAGTAATATTGATCCATCTACTTCAGAATGCTAAATATCAATTCATGTTTCTGCTGTATGAATCCATTTATTCTCCAATGGAAGTGTTATCTTCCAATAAAACAAAAATCAAATAAATATCATATATCTGCAAATAAAGAAAGAAATATTAGATTATAAAAATAAGTGACAATATCAAAATCAATTTAGACTCCTAGATTAATAGAAAATATCATCTGCAATACAATAAATAAAAACAGTTTGTTTTATAATGTAGATATTATTGTTAATATAGCAAAGTGCAATCAAAGGGGCACTGTTGTGCAGCCTTGGTGAAAATTTGAGTCTGTGGGAAATAACCAAGTTTTCTCAACTAAAACACTTTTATATCCAAAAAATATCTTTCACTATTGGGCATTAGTAATTAAAACTACCCTACCTCCTGCTCGAAGAGAGAAGTCAGCTTTGTTGTCAAAACAACTCTGGTCACTTAATACCAGAAAGCTATAGGTTAAATCATATTCAGTCTGATAACTAATAATTATGGCTGCTGACGAATGATGGTAAGTGACCTTTTTTGTTGTGTTGATCACTCTTTTTAGTTGTTACATAACCGTTTTGTTAGAATTGTCACAAAATGCAGATGCACTCATAAGACCGTTGACTATTTGGGAGTTTTGTTAATTTTGAAAATGCAGTATAAAAATAAATACTGTTTTTATAAAATATCTTTCCACATTTTATCGTGGATCATTTTCAGCTGCTGTGCAGCCCCATCTGTACATAGGCAATAAACCACAAAAAGTCGATTTCGATTTAGAATGTAAACTATTCTGGGTTAGGTTGTAAAAACTACCCTATATTCTTTTGATTCGTTTATAAAAAAAGTCAAAGTGGAAAAAAACTAAAAAAAATAAAATAGAGAAACACAATGAAAATGAAAAGTTATTCTATTTGGTGTTAAGAAGAGGAATAATAGAAGAAAAAATATCACCAACTTATGTAAGACGTTGTGTAGTTCCTCATATTAAAAAGTTCAGCATGATTTTCTTTCATATTTGTATTACTAGATATGGCGTGTTTTACACAATGCTACTGCAACTTTTGGCACTAATGCACTTTAGTTATCTGTAATTTTTTTTCACATTTTTTTAAAATGGAAAACAGGTAACAATCCCACATTTAATGATTTTTCAAACCAAACTTATTATAATTCAAAACAATACATGCTCAGTAAAAATGAAATGACACAAAGTATTGTACGACAACAGAAAACATTACAGACGGAAATATTTATTGAATTATTTTAAAAGATGATTTGTATAGGTATAAAAGCTGTTTATCCTTGAGCAGGAAACAACAGAGGTAATCTCCCCTGAACAGTAAGTAACCAGTGGTTATCTCCCCTAATGGTTATACATAGCAGAGACATGGGGGGATAGCTATTTGCTTTTTGTGTTAAGTTCAGTAACGAGTTGAAAGGACACATTTTCCCACTTAATACAACCATTACATGAACAACAATATTTCAAACTATTTTCTTTATTTACAAATAAAGTGTAACATTCTATTTAATATTAATCATTTTAATATAGATAATTTTTAAAATGCACAAAAATATAATATTCAGTTGAAATATTATAAAACGGGTGGGATGAATTTTTTTATAACTTTCTTTGAGAAAATATAATTATTTACATGTAAAATATAACAGTTCAATTAAAATATCTTTAATGCTTGCAATTGTTTCTTTTCTAAAAAATCTTACTTGCAGAAGTTAAATTATAAATGATCTTTTATTTTGAAAAGATGAATTTAATAAAATACAATAAATTCTTTAAAATTTAAGGTTCTTCATTATAGTAGCTTTTTATCACAATTTTGACTAAAATCAATGTTATCTATCCAATCGTAACTAATATCGTAATTAGTTAAATATCACTGCATTATTACATTGTACTTTGACAAACACATAACTACATGTCACTCACCATTAATTGTAACAAAACGGACTGAGCTATTTCCTCTGATTTGATGCGGTTTTATTATGTATAAACTTGAAAACTATTTTAATTAATAATTAATTTTCTATCTTATCATTTTTTGTAATTTTTGGATATGTTACTAAATTCGACATGAAAATTAAGTCGATAGTATTGGTTTTACTTGAAATTTAATATTTTGGTTTTTGAAGTTTGCTATTGTAATGAAGAAGCACTAAATCTAAGAAATAATGAATTGTCCCTGTCTTTTCTCTGGTATAAATCTTCTGAAAATGAAAGCAAAAAAGTATTTCCGGTTAGCTAAAATGCACTAGTAGTACATTTGTAGTAGTACAACTGTTGTAGTAATGAAGTTTATCAATCAAGTATTAGCAGTACAACTGTTGTAGTAATGAAGTCTATCAATCAACTACTAGCAGTACAACTGTTGTAGTAATGAAGTTTATCAATCAACTACTAGCAGTACAACTGTTGTAGTAATGAAGTTTATCAATCAAGTATTAGCAGTACAACTGTTGTAGTAATGAAGTTTATCAATCAAGTACTAGCAGTACAACTGTTGTAGTAATGAAGTTTATCAATCAAGTACTAGCAGTACAACTGTTGTAGTAATGAAGTTTATCAATCAAGTATTAGCAGTACAACTGTTGTAGTAATGAAGTTTATCAGTCAAGTACTAGCAGTTCAACTGTTGTAGTAATGAAGTTTATCAATCAAGTACTAGCAGTACAACTGTTGTAGTAATGAAGTTTATCAATCAAGTACTAGCAGTACAACTGTTGTAGTAATGAAGTTTATCAATCAAGTACTAGCAGTACAACTGTTGTAGTAATGAAGTTTATCAATCAAGTACTAGCAATACAACTGTTGTAGTGATGAAGTTTATCAATCAAGTACTAGCAGTACAACTGTTGTAGTAATGAAGTTTATCAATCAAGTACTAGCAGTACAACTGTTGTAGTGATGAAGTTTATCAATCAAGTACTAGCAGTACAACTGTTGTAGTAATGAAGTTTATCAATCAAGTACTAGCAGTTCACCTGTTGTAGTAATGAAGTTTATCAATCAAGTACTAGCAGTACAACTGTTGTAGTAATGAAGTTTATCAATCAAGTACTAGCAGTACAACTGTTGTAGTAATGAAGTTTGTCAATCAAGTACTAGTAGTACTGTAGTACTTACCAACAAAACAAACGCCCACATGTCTGTGCCTTGTATAGGGATGCGCGACAACAAAACTTGGGTTTTTATAAGCGGAAGTCTTGAGGTTGTCAGGAATCTACAGGCGCATGCGCAAGAGAAGGGATTGAGATAGTTGTATAAAAGGCAGGTCGAGTGAGAAGGTTGTTGTTGTTGTCATTGGACGTTACAGTGACGCGTGCGTTAGCAGGTGATTAGGAGGCTGTTTTTTTGTGTGTGTCAAGTCGCGCACCTCGGTGAAGATCATATAAGTCGTGCACCTCGGTGAAGGTGAAGGTACAACTGTTGTAGTAATGAAGTTTATCAATCAAGTACTAGCAGTACAACTATTGTAGTAATGAAGTTTATCAATCAACTACTAGCAGTACAACTGTTGTAGCAATGAAGTTTATCAATCAACTACTAGCAGTACAACTGTTGTAGTAATGAAGTTTATCAATCAAGTACTAGCAGTACAACTGTTGTAGTAATGAAGTTTATCAATCAACTACTAGCAGTACAACTGTTGTAGTAATGAAGTTATCAATCAAGTACTAGCAGTACAACTGTTGTAGTAATGAAGTTTATCAATCAAGTACTAGCAGTACAACTGTTGTAGTAATGAAGTTTATCAATCAAGTACTAGCAGTACAACTGTTGTAGTAATGAAGTTTATCAATCAAGTACTAGCAGTACAACTGTTGTAGTAATGAAGTTTATCAATCAACTATTAGCAGTACAACTGTTGTAGCAATGAAGTTTATCAATCAAGTACTAGCAGTACAACTGTTGTAGTAATGAAGTTTATCAATCAAGTACTAGCAGTACAACTGTTGTAGTAATGAAGTTTATCAATCAAGTACTAGCAGTACAACTGTTGTAGTAATGAAGTTTATCAATCAAGTACTAGCAGTACAACTGTTGTAGCAATGAAGTTTATCAATCAAGTACTAGCAGTACAACTGTTGTAGTAATGAAGTTTATCAATCAAGTACTAGCAGTACAACTGTTGTAGTAATGAAGTTTATCAATCAACTACTAGCAGTACAACTGTTGTAGTAATGAAGTTATCAATCAAGTACTAGCAGTACAACTGTTGTAGTAATGAAGTTTATCAATCAAGTACTAGCAGTACAACTGTTGTAGTAATGAAGTTTATCAATCAAGTACTAGCAGTACAACTGTTGTAGTAATGAAGTTTATCAATCAACTATTAGCAGTACAACTGTTGTAGCAATGAAGTTTATCAATCAAGTACTAGCAGTACAACTGTTGTAGTAATGAAGTTTATCAATCAAGTACTAGCAGTACAACTGTTGTAGTAATGAAGTTTATCAATCAAGTACTAGCAGTACAACTGTTGTAGTAATGAAGTTTATCAATCAAGTACTAGCAGTACAACTGTTGTAGTAATGAAGTTTATCAATCAAGTACTAGCAGTACAACTGTTGTAGTAATGAAGTTTATCAATCAAGTACTAGCAGTACAACTGTTGTAGTAATGAAGTTTATCAATCAAGTACTAGCAGTACAACTGTTGTAGTAATGAAGTTTATCAATCAAGTACTAGCAGTACAACTGTTGTAGCAATGAAGTTTATCAATCAAGTACTAGCAGTACAACTGTTGTAGTAATGAAGTTTATCAATCAAGTAGAAAAATATTGATTTTAAAAACTATTTTTTCTGATTAACATCAACAATCCAAATTTCTTATGATTCCGATGAGTCAGGAAAAAATAACAGGTAACTTCTCAAGCATAAGTTGTGGTATAGATCAGATAAGATAGACGAGAACCTTTTGTCTAGTGGACCATGGCTTTAGCTAAAATGTCAAAAAATACAGAAAACAAGTGTGTGAAGCAAAGATAAAAAGAGAATCAATAATATAACATCTTCTACTCTATACTAAAATTCAATGTGTATTTATTTGTATATAAATAAATATAAATCTGTAACATCATAAGTTAATGAATGGAAAATATGTCTTTTCTAATCACAGACAAAACCATTTCAAGTTGTGAAAGGAAGCGAGAAAGCAAATATCAAGTTAGACTGTAATTCGGAAAAAAAAATATCATAATTATTTGGTAGATTGCTACCATAATTTTTATTTATTTTCGAGTTTTGACCAATTCTCGAAACTTCAAAGATAGACAACCTCATACTCACCATCTTTTTTTGTCATTTTAACTTAAACGCTCGGCACTATTAAGTTTCGAACTTAATAAACACTTTAAAATAAGTTAAAACAACAAAAACTTATCTATATGTGTAGAAGAGTAACTTATCTTGCCTTTGGTAACATTTATTTGTCATATATTTGTTTGTTGATAACATTTTTGATTTTTTTACCATAGTAAAACATATTCAGAATTGCACTTCTGGTGGCAATTAAAAGTGCAGAAAAGTCAGCGCTTAATCAAGATTTGGTCTTTATCTAAGGGAGATAACTAGCATTTCCTAAGGAAATGCTATTCTGTTGCAGATAATAAGAAACGATTTAGGACGCTGAAATGATCCATAGAACAAGGAAATAAATTCTTTTTTATACAAGAAACTCAGTAGAAACACTAAAACCAGTACATGTGTATCTATGTTACCATGCTGAAATAATATTATTATTTAGAAACCTATTCTTAACATGTGGAGGATGTTTTGTAACAATTCTGTACTTTCACCTAATAATATATCATAAAAATTGAATTTAACTGGAAAATACTATTAAAAAAGTGTGCAGTAACATAGACACATAAACACATTAAAAACTTACGCAGATAGAGAGAAAAGTAACTTATCTTGCCTTTAGCAGCATTTATTTGTTACATACTTATTTTTTTTGCCACTTTTCCAGTTTTGTCGTCTATGATTATAATTGCTCGAAATTCTTTAAGCTGTTTTCTATGAGCTGGGGTAAAAGGATAGCACTGTGATGTTTTCTCTTTGGAGTTTTGAGAATCGATCAAAAAGTCATAAATAAAAAAAAAATGGGAATAAATAATGACAGGAAAAAATTGGTGGGTGGGTGGAAGCTAAAATTTTAGGGAGGGGGAGCTGAAAACCTGCATGGACCAAAACCTAGGTAGCTGTCAATGGAGAACAATGTGACCTGAATTTTCCGAAATTGTCCCTTTGACTACTGTACACTCTTTAACCCTTATCCTCAAGTAGCCTCTGAGCCTTGATAAGTGGTGATTCCTTTATGAAAAAAAATGAAAGCAAGGCTCAAATTTTACCTCCCTCTGGTATCTGCACTCTTATCCCATTACAAAACAACCTTAAAGTAACACTCTACTGACATGAAACTCTTAAGAACTGGTGATCAACATTTACTAAATACTTCTATCTTTTCCCACCATGAAGGTGGATGTAGTGTTTAATCATAGAACGGAAGACAGAGCAAAACCTCTTTACTAGGCTTTACCGAACTAACTTCACAGTCAATAATAAATGTAAGAGCAAATAGTAAAGAGCAGGTAGCAGCAGTAAATGCAAGAACTGTTAGTAACAAAATGTTGAAGAAGAAAAAAAACTCAGCCCTTTTAAAAAGGAAACGGAACGTGTGCAATATCACGTGCCATAGAAACTTTTAACGGAAATATAACAATCTCCCCCCACTAGTAAGAGAGATTGCAAGCTGTAGATTTTTTTTTTTTAAAATACAAAGTTATCTTTGAAAGTGGCGATGTGTTTTATTTATAAGTCCAGTCGCTGGACTAGTTTACGGATTTGGCTAGACCAGCATGGAAGCAGTTCAATATTCGAAGGACTGGCAGAATTCTCTGTATTTTCTGCATTAGGTGTATTGTCAACTGGATTTGTTTCAATCAAATTGGCCGTGTCTGCATTTGCAAGGTCGGGTCGAGTATTCTCAGCAGGACCCTGAGGTCCATCAGAGCACGGAAACAAGCCAAATGTCTTAGCGCCACTGAATCTTTCCGGCCATCATTATGCCATATTCTCGCATGCGTAGGGTTGGCCTCGAGGAGTTCCACTACCTCGACGATCGGGTCGTACTTGCTCTTGGTGCCAAACTGTTTTAATAGTACCTCCCCAGGTTCACAGAGCCAAACAGGTAAGGCAGTACCAGTAGAAGAGTGCCTTTCAAATTTGAACAATCGTTCATGGGGAGTTGCATTCGTACTAATGCATAGTAAGGAGCAAATAGAATTTCAAACATCAGGCAGAACATTCTGCCAAGCACTAAGGAGTAGCTGTTTAGATTCCAGGGCCAATAATATTGATTGCCAAATAACGCCGTTATATCACTCGCACTGACTGTTTCCTCTTGGGTTGTATGCAGTAGTGTTACTGCACCCAACCCCAAGTCGCGTCAGGAAATTTCTGAACTCCTCCGACATGAACGATGTTCCTCTATCAGAATGGATGAAAGCGGGGAGTCCAAAAATAGAAAAAATATTCGTCAGGCATTTGATTGCGGTCTGCGAAGAACAATCACGACAAGGGAACACAAAGGGAAATCGACTGTACTCATTCACAATAGTAAATAGGTAATGACATCCTTTCGAAGATGCCGGGACAGGCCTCTTGAAGTCTACGGAGAGGCGATGAAAGGGAGCAGTAGCGCAGATCAGTGTATTGTTAGTAGGGCTGAAGAATTGAGGCTTTATTTTTGCGCACGTTGTACACTCAATGTCATGCGCCGAACTTCATTAATTGAGGTATGGCATATTTTGTGATCATATATAGTGCCAAAACGCTGTACACCAGGGTGTATTAATGAACTATGTATGGCCCTTAGCTCCTCCAAGGAGGAAGTAGCAGCACCACACACTCTCGATAAAGCATCGGCAACAATGTTTTCACTTCTGGGATGGTGTTTTATATTGTATGAGAACGGGAGAAGCTCCATTTTCCACTGAATGATTTTATCGTTTTTAATTTTTCCTCGGTAAGCTGGCTTATACATAAAAGATACGGCTTGCTGGTCTGTTACGATAGTGAAGTGCTTCCCAGCAAGGAGGTCCCTCCATTTTCAGACACATTCAACTATCGCGTAAGTGTAGTCCTATTTCCGATGGGTTTAGTGAGTGGGAAAAGAACGCTACAGGCCTATCAGCCTGTAAGAGGGTGCCTCCGATAGCCTTTTCTGAGGCATCGGTCTCGATAGTAATTGGTAGTTCATTGTCAATAACCTTTACAGATGATTCGGTGATGTCCTTAAGTTTCTCGAAAGAATTCACAACTCTAGGTGGCATGGGAAATTGTTTATTTTCAACCAGGGGACAAATTTTGTGTGAATACTTAGGTATCCATTTCGCGTAGTAAGAAAACATACCAAGGTACCTTTTTAACAAATTTGAATCCAAAGGAGGAGGCATTTGCAAAAGGGGTTTCAAACGCTCAGGATCAGGTTGGATAGTTCCGTCACAGATTTGGTATCCAAGCAAATTGATAGAGCGAAGCAAAAACTTTGATTTTACTTGGTTTGTTTTGAGGTTGTTTGTTGAGGCAGCCTTTAAGAAACGTTCCAAGTTAGCGTCATGCTCCTCTTGAGTTTTACCGCAAATGGTAATATCATCAATGTAAGAAAAAGTTCCGAATAACTTATTTTCAGAAATAAAGGAATTCATACATCGTTGAAAGGCAGAAACCCCATTAGTGACACCCATGGTTTACGAGATCCTCAATCTGAGGCAATGGGTATGCGTCAAGTAGGGTGAAACGATTAATAGTTTTGGAAAAAATCAACCACCAGTCGTTTCTTTCTATTAGGCAACGAAGTTACGACAATTTGAGCACGCCACAGTGAATAGCTGGTTTCAATGACATCGTCCTTAAGCAGTTGAAGAATTTCCTTTTCAATAAACCGGGCATGCTCCGCACGGTAGTTTCAGGATTTTGTAGCAATGGGTTTGCAATCAGGAGTCAGGTTTCAGAACAATTTTACAAGGGCACAACTGATCTTGGTTAGCGCGCAAATTTTTAAGGTATCCTGAGATCCATTAAAAGAAATAGTAATGCCCCGGTGTAGTTTAAAAAATGGCACCCCGAGTCAACCCCTTTATATTCACAACCGTTGAAGAAAATGTTCTCAGTGCAATATTCAGACAGTTTAAGGGAAACGCCAAATGATGCCATAGAAATTACAGAGTTCCATTTTAAAGTAGGCAGTCTCATTGTTTTGACAATGCGGGCACTGATAAAATTATCAGAACTGCTGGTGTCTATAAGGGCAGTTAACCTTTTTCCTTTTTACTCCACAGTTTCGGTGATAAGAGGGCAACTATCACCACCTTTAATGCGGGCCCCTATGATAGCAGAAGAAGAACGTGAATGTCTCGTTAGAGTAGAACGGCAAACTTTAGAAAAATGCCCGAGTTTACCACAGCTTCGACATATCTTATCGCGGGCAGGGCAAAGGCGGCGGTCATCCTTAAGGTGACGTCGCCCTCCACAGTTGTAGCACTTGCCACGAACAGGAAGGACAGCAGAGAACTGTACAGAGTCAAACTCCATTCGAGAATCAGTTGGAACAGAATTTTTAGAAATACAAGTGGCCTCCTCGGCAAAATCGGCCAGTACATTTTTAGTTCCCGTAGTAGAAGTAACAGCGACTGATCCAATCTAAGAGGCATACGATTCCGTGCGAAAGTGAGCTTGTTCAAAAGCCCTAGCACATTGAGTAGCTTCTGTGAGAGTTAGAGTGTCTGTTTCAAGTAGCCTAGCACGTATCAATGAGGACCGGAGACCACGAATGAATGCATCATGGACAGATTCATCCCTGTAAATGGTGGCCGTTATTTCTTTAAAACAACAGTCAGCGGCAAGTCGATTCAAGGCCTGAAGGTATTGGTCGACAGACTCGCTTTCTTGTTGCAAACGCGTAAAAGGCAGATTCTAGCGTGAATAACGCTTGGAGACTTGTCGTAAACGCCTTTCAATAATTCCACGGCATGTTCAAAAACAGAGCAACCTTCGATAACCTCAGCAACAGAGGGACCAATGTTTAAATAGAGAACTTCTAGCTTATTAGGGTTTAATGAAGCAATAGATGATAAGTAGTAATTAAAGTTGCAGAACCATAATTTCCAAAGCTTGCTGGCATCAAATTTATCTAGGCGAATTATCTTCTCCATGAGAAAAATAAAAAATTAGTTCGGTAAATTGTAGTGTTTTATCATAGAATGGAAGACAGAGCAAAACCTCTTTACTAGGCTTTATTAAACTAATTTCACACCCAATAATAAACGTAAGAGCAAATAGTAAACGTAAGAGCAAATAGTAGAGAGCAGGTAGCAGCAGTAAACGTAAGAACTGTTAGTAACGAAATGTTGAAGAAGAAAAAAAATTCAGTGCTTTTAAAAAGGAAAAGGAAAATGTGCAATATCACGTGCCTTAGAAAGTTTTACTTTAACGGAAATATAACAGTGGATCATCTCATTTCTAGTTCCCATCAATTTTCTAATAGGTATCTTGGCATGAGATTAAAATATAGGCACGGCCAAAACAGAAGGAGAGTGTATTTTTTGACAGAATCTCTCTTTAAAAATTTACCAAAAATCAAGTAATTACCCAATCAATACGAAATTTTCACCGATTATTAAGTGAAGCATAAACTTTATAACAGTGTACTTTTTTTATATAATATATATATATATACATATATATAAATAAGATATGTGTTACATTGAACACTTTAAAGCCAAATAGCTACAATTTAGATTGGTCTAAATAAAGACAGTGCATGGCCAAATCAGCCAACGAGGGCTTGCTTATAATTGTAGAATTTCTCACAACATTTAAAAAAGAAACTGTGGCAACTTTTTCTACATCTTTTACGACTAATTTTGTTTTCAGTTAAAAAGTAAATGCTATGGTAAGGTTTTTGAAACATTAGTCTTTAACATCACGAAAATGTGACGGTAGTAAGTTTAAATTTTTTTTTTCAAACAAAACTTTTTAATAAAACAAGGATGACTTGAAAAAAAAAAAAAAAGGCTGCGGCAGCTTTCCTTTTTTTTACTGAACAAAGTTTATAATATTAATAACACCAACATCTAGTTTTTAACACAAATAATAACTCACAGTTTTGTTTAATAAAAATTATACTACTTCTACAACTATCGTCGCATTTTCATTTTTTGCAACGTTAAAAAACAAGATGCTGGTGTTATTGGTACTAGTGCAGAGAGTGATCCACCGATCCGGACATAAATAATAACGTTATTATTTAAAAAGCCGTTCTTAACATGGGGAGGGTGTTTTCTACCTATTCTATACTTCAATCTTACAATTGAATAAAAAAAAACATAAAACTTTAATTAAACTTGGAAATACGATTAAAAAAATATCGCGGATCACTCTCTGCACTAGCACCGTGTTTTTAATATTATAAGCTTTGCTACAGCAAAAAAAAAAAGTTGCCATAGCTTTAAAAGTTTCATCCTTATTTTATTCAAGAGATTCATTCTTTGTATTTTTTAAAGTTAGAGACTAATTTTTTAAAAACTTTACCATAACATATGCTTTATAATAATAAAAAAGAAGTAGTTGTATAAAATGTAGAAAAAAAAGTTGTCGTAATGTCTTCATTTAATGAAAATATCGTTGGTTTGTTGGTTCAGCGTCATAAATTATATGAAAACAGAAACAATTCTCTTAATAATCGTGTAAAGGTTACATTTTATATTAATGTTATCAACTTTGTTAAATTAAAAAAAAATTTGCAGCAGCTTTATTTAATATTTTGATTTAATAAAAACTATCGTTGATGCGTCTTAAATTATGAAATGAAAAAAATGAACGCATCGCTAGGTATATCAGAATTTTTGTAGGAATTTTTGACACCCCTAACACGAAACTGTGAATAAAATATAAAAATCTCGTAATTTCTCTGTTAAAAGTGGGTTATTTATTTTCTTTATAGATTATACTTCCAAAATAAACTATTAAAGCTGTTTTAAAAGTAATAGAAATTTTTTTTTTTTTAAAACAGTAATGAATTTTCCGAACTCAATATTTTTCAATTTTTAAACTTTAAAAAGCTATCAAAATTTTTCTATTGATTCTATTTTTACGATATTTTCAGGGTCAATGTGAAATTTTATGTTCTTTCCAATAAACCGAATATAATATTTTAGACAAACGTTTTTTTTAATTCACGCCCCCCCCCCATTTTTTGCAACGTTAAAAAACAAGATGCTGGTGTTATTGGTACTAGTAAAGTAAATAATTAATTTACTCACCGAAAAGTAAATAATTAATTTACTCCCAAATTGAAGAGAAAAGGTCAATAAATAATATATTCAAATTTAAAACAAAAAAAAACGTAGTGTTTTTTTTAGAATTTTACCTGTAAAGTTTAAAACTTTTTTTTAAAACCACGTTATTTGTTTTTTCTTTTTTTTTTAATGGAACCTTGGTCATTGCTCCTTTAATAGAAAAAAAATTAAGGCTTGAATTACATTTTTCGAGGAGTTATAAGCTTGGAAAGACAGGGGGTCGAATAATTCACGCCTCCCATTTTGAAATGTCTATTAAAAAGTAAATAATTAATTTATGTACCAAAGTCTTATATATCACAAATTGAAGAGAAAAGGTCAATAAATAATATATTCAAATTTAAAACAAAAAACAGAACTGTTTTTTAGAAATTTACCTGTAAAGTCCGAAGTTTAAAACCTTTTTTTAAAAAAAACACACGTTTTTTTAAATGAAACCTTGGTCCTTGCTCCTTTAATTGAAAAAAAAATTAGGGCTTGAATTACATTTTTCGAGGAGTTATAAGCTTGGAAAGATGGGGTGGAATTATTCACTATTTTCACGAAATTTCTGACACACCTAACGCATCGCATCTCTTAGTAAAGGTTGTCTCTCTTAGCACAATGACAAATTGTAAAATAGCATCTATATAACCGAATCCTGTATAAGCGCCGAAAAATCTGTATTATATACGTACTCATTATAGAACGAAAATGCCATATTCCAAAAATCATTTAATTTGATCAAGTACTCTGGGTTTGTATTACTGTACACAGATTCGAAAAAGTTGTCAAAAACAAACATAACAAATAAATGTTATCAAAGGCAAGGTAAGTTATTTTTCTACCTAACTGGATATGTTTCTAGTGTTTTTATTTAATGCAACATGTTTATTCAGCTCGAAAAACATACAATGTTTATTGATGTATTAAAAAATTTTAAATGACGCCCGACTCTCTCTGACATGGTAAGTTTCGGAAAAGGAGTTAAAAATAATAAACTAAACAAAATACTGTTAGAAATTCGCTCAATATATGTTACTCGTGGCATAAGTTGACATATATTCGGTGTTTTTTTAATAGTATTTTGTCTAGTTTATTATTTATAACACCTTTTCCCAAACTTAACATGTTAAAGAGAGAGTCGGGCGCGGGCGCCATTTTGAATTTTCCAATACATCGGTAAACACTGCATGTTTTTCGAGCTGAATAAACATGTTACATTGAATAAAAACACAAAAAATATATCCAGTTTGGTAGAAAAGTAACTTATATTGCCTTTGATAACATTTACTTGTTATATATTTGTTTTTTGACAACTTTTTCGAATCTATGTGTACAGTAATACAAACCCGCATTGTATTCTTTGGTGGCCATCTTTGTTACGCGCGCAGATTTGTTTATGGCACGCGCGTAAAAACGATGGCCGCCAAAGAATACAATTCATAAAACCACTTTTTATATCTCGATAACTACTTATCTCTGCAAAATTTCAATGCGATTTCCGTATTCAGCATAGTAGAAAACTTATACAAGTCGTCATTTAAAACAAAATTGTGGAGGTGGACGTAATCTGAAAAAATACCTTTTTATTTTCTTAGTAAAAAAAAAAAAAAAATAATAATAATTGATCGAGGTAATTTTTAGAATATGACATCTTTGTTCTGTGAGTACATACACGATGAAGATTTTTCTGTATTTTTTAAATAAGTGTAGTTCTAAATAAGCGGCAATCGTGAAGAAAGAGAGAGCCTGTTTCCTCGGTTTGACTATAGGTGGCGTTACTGTCTGTCCACCCCGTTACGGAAGCACAAAATGTATATAATGCTACCCTTGAAATAAAAATAAATGTTTTTGTTATATTTTAATTTTAAACATGTTTTTTTTTTTTTTTTGCAAACAGTTTTAAGTTTTATTTTTTTTCAAACATTTACGTTTTTTTTTGTTTTTGCAAACATATATAAGTTTTATTTTTCCAAACATTTACGTTTGTTTTTGCTATATTTTTCTTTTAAACATACAACCGTTTTTCGGCGAGTATTTTTTACGCTCTTATGATTAAAAAAAAATCAACGTTTTTTTTTTTTTTAAATCTTTTTTATGAGCCCCTCCCTTTTTTTTTTTTTTTTTTAATTTTCTGCACTTATTTTACCTTTTCCGCGAGTATTTATATATATATTTGAAAAAGGATATTGTAAAACCTGAATCTTACTTGAAACTACTATTAAGAAATAGCGCGGTACCGGTACAATAAGTGCATAAGCAAACTTTTCAAAAAGAAAAATATTTAAAAATATTTAGTTTATGCTTGCAAAAAAACAAACAAAAAAAAAACGTAAATGTTTGAAAATAAACAAGCAACAAAACGTAAATGTTTGGAAAAATAAAACTTAAATATGTTTGCAAAAACAACAACAAAAAAAACGTAAATATGTTTGAAAAAATAAAACTTAAATATGCTTGCAAAAAAAAAAAAAAAAAAAAAAACACGTTTAAAATTAAAATATAACAAAAACATTTATTTTTATTTCAAGAGTGGCATTGAAAACATTTTGTGCTTCCGTAACTGGGTGGACAGACAGTAACGCCACCTATAGTCAAACGGAGGAAACAGGCTCTCTCTTTCTTCACGATTACCAAATAAGCTCCATTATTATTATTATTATTATTATTATTATTATTATTATTATTATTATTTAAAATCAAAATAAACCCGTATTTTTCTACTTACCTCTTTCATTATTGCTCAAGATAAAAACTTCAATGAGGGGTAAAAATGTGTTGATTTATTTTTAATTTCCCTTTTCAGTCAAATTCAAAATGTTTTCTTTCACAGTGGAAAAAAACAATTTCTATTTTCGTTTTTTTGTTTTTTTTATTTGATATAATCCATAAAAAAAATTGCCCAAGTTGAAAAGAAATGGAAAAAGTAAAAGGCGAAAACGCAATGAAAATGTAAAGCTACATTTGGCCGTTAACACAAAACAGAAATTAAATACTGACCGGTGTACGCCGTTATATAGTTCCTTATATCATAAAGGTCCGTGTTAATTTCTTACCTTTTTTAATGAATAATAAGAAAATTACCTAATTATAAATAATTTTGGAATTTTTTTTTTTACATTATGAAGTGAGTGAAAGATAGGTACGGGCAAAAATGGTGAAATAAAGATAGTTTTAAAAGCCGATTTATCATAATTTTTTTGTAGGTTTATGACTTGTTTTTTTTTTTTTTATTGCATTTGAAAAATTAAAGACAATTTCCCAAATGAAAATAAATAAATATTTGTACACGTGGAAAAAAAAGTTATGAAAAATGTTTTTACTGCGAGCTAACCAATTCAGCTAAAATTTGGGATAACCTTTCTTTACGGAGATGGTCCCAACGTCCGCCTCGTTCTGAGCTCAGGGAGAGGCCGTCTGACGTAGGCGGTGTCGAGGCAGAATATTACCCCTTCAATAAAGTGCCCAGTTGTTAACTTAAGGAGAAAAAAACCCGTTCCAATAATTAGAATTTTTATTTTTTTATTTTAAACAGTTCAAATAATTAGAATTTAAAAAAAATAAACAGTTCAAATAATTAGAATTTTACAAAATAAAAACTTCAAATAATTAGAATTTTACAAAATAAACAGTTCAAATTTTTGATAATTCAACAGGTCAAATAATTGGAATTTTACAAAATAAACAGTTTAAATAATTAGAATTTAAAAACAAAAAAGCAGTCCACATGATTAGAATAGTTCCACGTGGTTAGTTAACCCTGTAAAATTCTGTGATTTGTTTCACAATATTTGTAAAAGCATCTGTCTGTGACATATCGCATATTTTAGGGTTAGGGTAATTTTCTGCCTCGACACCGCCTACGTCAGACGGCCTCTCCCCAAACTCAGAACGAGGCGGACGTCGGGACCATCTCCGTAAAGGATAACAAAAATTTTAAGTTAAATAAATTCATTGTAAACATTCTTTGAAAGATAAGGTAGCAGAATTAGCAATAACCGAAATGAGGGGAAATAGAGAGCTTACCTCGGATACGCCTGTTGTGTTTCGGCTTGAGCGGAAGTGAGAGTTCTAAGATGGCGTCCATGGGTTTTTATTAGCGTTTACCCCATGCAATTATCGTAGAATCTGTCTGCTCTCGCGCGATTATACAAATACATAATTCCCGGCCGCTATAAACGCAGGTCACTGGAAAGCAGTCAGGGGGCGTTTTGCAGATTGTGTGTAGGTAATTCTGTGGATTCGATTGGATTGTGCTTTATGACGAACCACGTGTCTGCGAGAAGCGAGTTTTTTTCTTGCATTTTTTTTTTTTTTGTTTTCTGTTTTTTTGTCTTCTTTCTCCACGGTTATTACAGACAAGAAACCCCTCTCTTCTAGAGGTGGCCGATACTGACTATTTCCTATCTGTGTTCTTGATTTTTTTTTTGTTGTTGTTGTTTTGCCTACTACATTTTGCTTCAGATAAATATCAATTTTCTGGGTCTATTCCACTGATAATTAGTAAAGTCATAAGATATTGAATTAGATAATAAAAAAATACCTTTTTTGCACAAAAAATAGCTTGAATAGCTCCCAAAAGCGAGAGATTCTTGCTCCACAGAATTTCAACAAAACTGAAGATTCTACAGATGCATTATGCGGAAGACAAAAATCTCAGACAGTCGAAAGTCTGTCTGAAAATGACGTAAGGCAGTTAAAGGGAGGTAGGGAATGTTAATTGTTCCCCCAGCCGTGCATCTGTACATTTCTATCGTGAACGTTTTTATGCTTTTTACCATTTTATCGTAGCCTTGCTGTAATCACAGCGAGTTCTACTCAAACAGAATAATGGTGCGCAGCCCCAACTGTAAAACCCAGTTGCACATGCGGCTGTTTAAAGTTTGTTTCAGCTGTGTACACATCGCCTTTCGACACCAACGCAAATTCTGTGGGCATATAAATGAAACTCTGTCTTTTTACGGGTATGTCTTGGAAAACACCTCACGTCATAAAGATGTTGTTTTTTTTTTCATCCAATTGGATTACGAAGAAAACAAATTTCAAAAATATGTTTTCAGACAGCGTTCATGGAAATATATAAAAAGGGCATTTTGTCACCCAAACCAGTCAGTCGAAGCCCAACCAGCATGCTGCAGACTTCATCATCGACTCCGTCCCACGGGACGTTAAATGCGCACGACTGATAAGAAATTTTCCACGGAAATGGACTTTTTACCTTTTCTTTCTCTCTGCTAAAGTAAGCGATGGACTTTTATGTTGGTTAATTATTCCTAAAAAAAGGATTGGTTATTTCTAACCGAGAACTTTTACTTTTCTACTTCCTTTCATTTTATTACCTCAGTCGCAGGAAGAGACTCATTAAGAGAAAACTTTCTGGTCTTCTCTTTTCACTTAATATCGATTTTGAAAAATAAATTTTGTATAAAATTTATTCATCCGCTTCAGTCATCTTTGTTTGATTGTGCAACACCATTTCACACCCATTTATTATTATTTTTATTCCCATTTGTTGCGGACTGTAGGTGTCGATGTTAGTCCCACAACAATTTTTTGATTTAATTATTTTTCTATGTTCCTGCTTTTAAATTAATTTTTTTCAAGATTATATAAAAATTTATATTACGCCAAAAGTTTAACATTCATGTAAGCAAGGAAAATATTAGAATCTTACTTATAAAAATTATGTGAAACCTGTAAATTAAAAAAAAAAAAAAAGTAGAAATATTTTTTACAATTATAATTATTTTTGTGTGAAAATATTAAATATTCAATGAATTATCATTGAATATTTAATATTTTCACACAAAAATAATTATAATTGTAAAAAATATTTCTACTTTTTTTTTTTTTCGGTAGTTCGAGAAATTAATTTTTCTTTGATTTATATCGAATTCATTAATATCGACTTTAGGGGATTTTTTTGTAATGTTCCTGTAAAAATTAAATATTTTATTAATTGTTATATTTTACGATGCTTTATTTTCATAAAAAAGCAAAAAATAAATTCATGCATTTTTTTTACTACTGAAAATAACTTTAGTAAACATATTTTTTGTTTAAACAAAACAATACATTCTCACTAAATGTAAATAAAAATAATGAGTTCATTATATTCCGTGAGTATTATTTGATATATACTGAATTAAAATTGGTTAATTTCCTGATTTTTGGTGAATTTTTAAGTAAAGGGAAGGGTCAAAATGTTTATACAATTTGAGCATCAGCATTCATTTTGCACGTACCTAGAGAAAGAGTTTGAAAAAGCGGGGAAAGACTGGTATCTTGTTAATATAGGTTTTATTAACTAAAAGAATACACGTGACATGTTATTGATGAGAGTCGTAAAGATGGAATCACATCTATACATCTATGTGAACTCGGTTCCCATAATACTCCCCCCCTAGTTAGCTGGAAACTAGAGGAAAGGAAAGAAAAATGTAAAGAACATGCAGATGTACATGGCCGATGGGTAATAGAATGAAAAAGAAGTTATTTTATTAAATGTTAAGGTGAAGAAAAAAGGGTTGAAAGGATATCAGACAAAGAGTTTGGAGCTTGTGCAACTGTGTTGAAGATCACAAGACGACGTTGTGAATTTTGAGTGCGAGAGGTTGCGATCATAGTCTGTATTTCTGCAGTTGAGTCTGGGAAGCATGCACAGGTGTCAGCACAGTGGGTTAAGTTTGATTGAGTTAGTTCGCATCGTTCACGAATATGCATGTACGTTCGTAGTGCAAGGAATGTTTCCATTCACAGAAAGCACGTGTTCAGATGATTGGTGTAACCAGTGAGTTGGTCAGATCATGAATGTCCAGTGATGAGTTTGTAGTGTGCGTTTTACATATTAGTTCGTATAACTTCTGTCGTGAGGTCGTTGTGAGTTCTAGGAGTTTACAGTGCTTGACGAGTGTCTTTGTAAGTTTGTTTGTCACATTTGTTGCTACAAAAGGTTGATATGCCGTAAGGTGTTGCTAGAAAGGATTGATAAACCGTAATATGTTGCTGGAAAGGGTTGATATGCCGTAACATGTTTGTTTTCTTTTTCCTTTTCTGCTTGTGAATACATCTCCTGGCCAAGGGGAATAATCTGCAGTATTTTATTACTGCTAGAGGTCGCTGGAAGTGATAATACTAGAGAGGCAGGGGGATGAGAATAATTTAAAAACATATTATTTTATTTTCTTTGCATTATTAGATCTCTGCATTTAAAAAGAACAAAAAGAAAAAAGATCTACTTTTTTACTTGAATCTGAAAACTTTGGCGATACTTTGAGGTCAGTATCGCCTAGATATTTAACTTAAAATGATCTCTCCCTTCCAAATCACATAACTTTTTAAAAATATATAATCACTAGCAGTTCAACCCGGCGTTGCTCAGCCCTATGTACTGTTTATAATTTGCCCTACCTGTGAATACACTTTATGTAAAATTTCAAATGTTTAGACCATAAATTGCCTGAGTAATTTTGTAGAGACTGCAGAGGTCAATTTTTTTTAAAACTCTGGCCCCAATTTTGACCCCTTAACATTTATTATTTTGGTTTCAAATCAAAATATAAAGTTTTATCCATGTCCAAGTTACCTACATATAAAATTTCAAGTCTTTAGACCTAAAATTGGCAGAGGAATTTGGTAGAATCTGCAAAGGTCAACTCTTTACACTCTGACCCTTTTGGCAGCCAAATTTTCGCCCCAAAACTGATTAAAATGCTTTCCGCATATTTGAATACCCGTTATGTATAAATTTCAAATATTTAGACCCAAAATTGGCCGAGTAGTTTTCTAGAGACCGCAAGGGTAAAATCTTTGGAACTTTGACCCCTTGGCAGCTTAAATTTTTGACCTGAACCGATTAAAAAGCTTGCCCTATCTCTGAATACCCTTTATGTAAAATTTCAAATGTTTCGACCAGAAATTGGCTGAGTAATTTGGTAGAGACCGCAGAGGTTAATGTTTTTTAAACTTTGACACCAATTTTGACCTCTTAACATTTATTTTTTTGCGTGCGAATCAAATTAAAAAGTTTGATCCATGTCCAAGTAACCTACATGATATGTCCTAAGGTGGCCTATTATACGAACAATCAAAGAAAGGAATAAATAACTATACCCTGTGGTTTGATTAAAGAAAGATAAGTTTATTTACATATTTACATAAAAACAAATAAAGCGTGTTATCGTTCAGGAAGAAGTCTCAGTTCAAAAAAAGTCCAGTGAATCCGGTGACTCGGTTCCTTATGTAGAATGTTCTGGATTGATTACCTATCTCCACATAGCACATCTCCCCCAAGCCAATTTCTTCTTGTTTGTTTTTAGGTATGAGGCTCAGTCGGTTAACTTTTTTTTCACCCTTGTGCCTTTTCTCCTCAACACCGTTTTAGGGAGTGGAGCTGGTGGTGAAACTGGTACTCTCTGACCTGGAGTAGAAGATACTACTCTCGGAGTAGGGTGTGCTATGGGTAGAGGAATATTAAAAGAGTCATACAATACCTCTAAGTTCATTATCTTCTGCCTGTTTGTAGTCATCAGTGTGTCGAGGTCTTAGCTGATTCATATGCCTGCAACAGTCAAATTTACTACTTCTTACCGAATATAGCATGTTACCAATTCTTTTCATAATCATCCCCTCCTCCCAAAAGCTTTTCCCAGCCCTATAATTCAAGGAAAATATTTTGTCACCAGGTTTGTAGAACCTTGTCGAGTTATCTTCTCTCATTGCTGTTCTTGGTTGCATTTGGTAAAATGCTGTCAAATACGGATCTGATTTTCCATGTTAACATCAGTTCAGCTGGTGACAAACCGGCATTCGGGTTTGGGTTAGGAGTGATCCTGTATACCAACAAAAAATTTTCAAGACTCTTCTTATTTTTATTTTTTATTTTACTTTTGTTAGTTTGAACAGATCAAGAGGCTCCTTCCTGGGGCTAACACTTTATTCTATTACAGTTTAAATTTATATCCGAGAGCTCTTTTAAGGATAGACACTGTTCCCTTTATGGTAGCTATCTGTATTTCCTTACAGCTTGGTTTTCCAGGGATTGCTCCTAAGTATTTATAAGGTTCTTTTTTATTAGGCCAGTTGCTCCTGTCACAACTGGTATAATATTTCTTTCTTTCAGAGACCATGTTTTTAGATCATTTTTTAGGTCCTGATATTTTATTATTTATATTTAGTTATCTTTTCCCGTTCTGCTCTATTAAGGCCAAAGTCGTTTGGAACTGTGACGTCGATAATAAGTGCAGTTCTTTCGGGCTTGTTCCATATAACAATATCTGGCTTGATGGCCTTGTCTTTTATGTATCTTCCCGCCTGTATGTCTTTGTCGTAGAACACTTTCACTTTTCCATTCATCATGCCTTGGTGTTTCCTTAAAGCTCTTTTTTAACATATCAACAAATCTCTCAACGAGGCCATTTGACCTTGGATGGTATATTGCAGTTGTTAACTGTTCAATGGATAGGACCTTGCAGAATTCTTCAAACTCTTTTGACAGTAAATTGGGTGCCATTGTAACTGACAACAGTGTTAGGTACTCCAAAAGGATGGAAGAGACGTTTTAATGCATCTATAGTACTAGTCAATGTCGGATATTTACACTTAAACACTTCCGACCATTTTGTAAAGCTGTCAACAACCACTAAGAAATAATGCCCATTTAGCAGACCTGCATAGTCAATGTGTAACCACATCCATGGTGCATCTATCTTCAGCCATAGTTGTATCTGTACAGGTGGTGCCTTTGCTGCAAGCTGACCATGACAACGTTGAAGTAAATCTAGAGAGAGGGAGAAAATCACAAGGCGAATGGAAGGCTTGGTAGAGCTTAAGGAAGCTTTATTCAACTAACAAAACATTACATGGGCAGAGGTAACATCGTTCGTCTATCGAAAAAGTCACTCTGTAGAATATTAGGAAAAGGGCCGCAACTCCATTATGACAAGCAGAAGGACAGCGCAGGAGAGTTCCATTATTTCACCATATTCTCCGCCGCCCGGAAATGTTCAGGTCCTCTAGTTTCCAAAAGACCGAGTAGCTTCAGGTGTATCAGCTCTAACTGAAAATAAAGAAGGAAAAGAGAAAAGGGTCAAAGTAGGTAATTCTCAGTTAAATACTGAGGTATTCATCTGACTCTAGGAGAGCATCAAAGGTTATTCGTCTCCTGGTCTGTTGAAGGGCTCCTCAGGTTATCATTCAGAAGCCTCGGTAGGGAAGAGGCATGTGCAAAAGTTTCTAAGTTAGGATCCATGAAATCTTCCGTTGCCTGGTTTTTAGGGTCCTCTATCAGAGTAGGAGCGTTAGCTGATTCCTCCATCGGGGCTATAGGAGAGTCAGACTGGGTAGGGGCTTGTAGCAGAAACAAATGGAACCTTTTTTCTTTTAACGAATCAATGCCTCTCCCCTGTGCTATTTGGCCACATACTGGCCAATCAGGGGTACGGCGCATTGATCCTTCCTATCCCCTAAGGAATTTGGCCAGCATCCGGTTTGAAGAATAAGAACTCGTCCTTACTGAGAGAGACACCAAACGGAATGGACCCTTTTCTTCGCTCTCTCCACCTCGGTGTTATTCCTACCGGTATCGACGATTCCACTGGGAATAACTACCGCGATAGCACCAGGTAGCCGGAGTCCAGCCTTTGACCAGGAACCTATCACATTCTCCTTAATAAACCTTTTCTGTGTTACATTTTATGAAGTTGTTGTGTTCGTCATTTCAGAAGCTTGTGTTGAATTATTTATTTTCTTAGGTTGTGCCCTAAAAGCATTTAAAACGCTAAAGTCTTCCGTAGAATCCAGTTCTAGATGTAGTAGTGTACTGTTTTTTTTCTCACCAAGGGGATTAATATGACGAAGAGACACTGTCGTTTCCCTCCCGTTATTCAACCGTACATGAGTATAGTTAGGGTTTACATCAAGAATATCAAAAGTTTCTACTAGTGGTTTATATTTACTGCCAGAAGAGCAGTTTTAGACTTAGTTAACCAAGTTGGTATGGATCCTCCAGAAGAACATTTTCTTTGGAAGTTAAACATCCGTTCATGGGGTGTATAATTGGAGGCAGTGGAAAGCAAAGAACGTATACAGTGGAGAGCTACGTCAAGGACTTTCTCCCAGCTAACAATAGACAGATTACTAGACTGTAGTGCCAGGTTGACTGTCTGCCAAATAATGCCATTGTATCTCTCTGCTTGTCCGTTGCCTTGTGGATTAAACGCAGTAGTTCTACTAGTGGCAATGCATCGAGAGTGTACGAATTCTTTCAGCTCCTCCGACATGAAAGCAGTTCCTCGATCAGAGTGCACGAAAGAAGGGTTTCCGAAAATAGAAAACAGGCTGAATAGGTGTTTCTTTACAGCAGTGAGGTTCGCACAGGGGTAGGCAAAGGGAAAGCAAGAGTATTCATCAACCACAGTTAGTATGTACTTGTTACGCATGTTAGAGAGTAGGGGTCCGTTGGAGTCCATACTTAATCTCTCAAATGGTTGGCTTGCTTTTATGAGTGTTTGCGGAAACGTCTTCACAAATCTTGGTTTTATCTCAGAGAAAACTTGACAAGATTTAGTTATAGCTTTTATGTCTTCTACCGAATAAGGCATGTTCTTACTCCTGACAAAATGCAGAATTCTAGTTACTCCTGTGTGGCATAAATTTTTGTGTAGATCAAACAATTTGTCGGTAGTGGTAGTAGCAGAGCAGAATCGAGATAGCATATCCGTTGCAGCATTATGCTTTCCAGGCCTATACATGATGTCGTAGCAGAAGCACATGTTTGGAAGCATCCATTTCAATTTCAAGCGGTGAATCAGATTCTATACTGGCCAGAGATGATTCAGCAATCTCCTTCTTTAGGAGAAGGACGGTGTCAGCCTGTTTTTCAGTGACTGACTCTAGTTAAGGGATATAACTTTTCAGAAAAATTTGATATCCACTTAGAATAGTGCGAGAACATCTCCATTGCTCAACGGAGTGTAGAGAGGTTTTTCGGTATCAGTAGGTTTTACCGACCCCTTGCTTATGGTATACCCAAGTAAGTCCACAGAGTTAAGAGAATAAAGGCATTTATTTTTATTCAGGGTTAAACCATATTTAGCCACACTTTCCATAAAACCTTTCAGGTTTCTATCATGTTCTGCATGATTATGTCCACAAATAGTGACGTTGTCTATATAAGCATAAGTGCCTCGAAGTTCTTCTTGCTTTATGATATCGTCTATCACCCGCTGAAAGCTTGCTACTCCATTAGTCACCCCAAAAGGAATTCGGCAGAATTGGTACAGAGACCCAGCCGCTTCAAAGGCTGTGTATTTACGCTCGTCTGATGGCAACCTGATGATAGGTGCTGGTGAAATCGAGCGTGCTAAATATTTGATAGCCGGCTATTTCGTTCACTATATCTTCTATCCGCGTCCAGTAGCGTGAAACAGTTTATCATATGAGAGTAATCCACGACGAGCCTTTTCTTGTGGTTTGGGGGCGATATCACCAGTATCTGGGCCCTCCATGGCGATTGAGAAGGTTCTTTTTTTTTCTTTCAGCATACGCGATATTTCTGACCGAATAAATTGCATGTCAGGAAGGCTATGTCTCCTGGATTTTACAGCTATTGAACGACAGAATAGATTTAGTTTTAGCCTGTGTTTATTGAGAGTCGCAGGCTGTCTCTAGAAATATATGGAAGGATTTCTTCCAATGGCGCCATGTGTCTGCCGTGTCAGGTTGACTAGGATCCAAGTTAAGTCGCTCGGGTTTTAGGTATTTCTCCATGTTTTGTTAGTTGAATAAATTGAAGTGATGCTAGAGAGAGGGAAAAAATCACGAGACGATTGGAAGGCTTGGTAGAGCTTAAGGAAGCTTTATTCAACTAACAAAACATTATTTCACCACAAATCCTGCCATGAATAAATCTATGGACTTTTCTAATTGCATAAATTATTGCTAAACGTTCTTTTTCAATTTGAGAATACTATCTCTCTACAGGCAAAAGTGATCTGGAAGCATGAACTATTGGCTTTGTTGATTCATTTTCCAGTCTATGGAGAAGTACTGACTGCTCTTATACTGTAATCAGTTGCATCTGATGCCACAATCAATTCCTTCTGTGGATCGTAGTGTGCCAGTGCTAAATCAGATAGCAGGTATTTCTTAATCTCTTCAAATGCACTTTGGCACATCTCCAACATTCCAAACTTTTTCCTTTGTTCTTGGGAAATGTTTTTTGTTTTACCATAAGGACGCGGGATGTAGTTTTTTCCTCTATCCTAGCGGTGTTCCTTTTCAAATTCATCAATTTCTGACATTCTTCTGTCACTTTTTGCAAGTTAATTTCTGGATCTTGCTCCATCTATATATATAAAAGCGAAAATGTATGTATGTATGTATGTATGTATGTATGTATGTATGTATGTGTGTTCGCTTTTTGTGTATGTCTACAAAAGGCTTTTTTCACCATGATTCTCGGTTGGCTCGCTCCTTCTTAAAACTTTTTATATGCTGTCTAAATAATAATATCTACGACTAAGGAACTCGGGTCACAGCTATCTTTAATTTACCCGACTTTTACAAGCTATTTGTGAGATATTTTTTGATCGCCGCGTAGCGGGGAAAACAAAAACTGGCTTCCAGCACAAAACTGGATCAAATATCACGCGACTTAACGTTCTTGCACCTGCTAATTTCGGTTTATAAACATCAGCTTAACACACTGATCTATTCATTTATTCCCGTGGTCGAGATGGTTAGGTCGCAGGTTTTTTTCCCCATTTCCTTTCCACCTCCGCGTCAAAGGTTTGGAGTTCAAGCCTATCTTTCTTCTAAAACTTTTTTTTTTCTTTTACACCTCCAAACAGCGTTTTTTTTTTAAACAGGGTTGTTTTGATCTACCCCCCCAACACACATCTCCAAATACCCGGGCAACGCCGGGTACCCCCCTCGCTAGTAATCGATAAAATCTTTGACCTTAAATCCTTGTCCTTCGGTGTTGTTGTCAGTCCCTGAACAAATATATAACACTTAAACATGTCAACTAATAAATCTTTTAATTTAAATAGTTCACACTAGGCGTTGACTTTACCCGCATATGATCAGTTTCTTCTTTTTGCATGTTCAAGCATTTATACCTCGTATGGAAAAGGATGTCTCTTTCACCAAATACCGGGTACAAAATTCAAACAGTTTCCGAAAAAGAAATATCTTCCGATTTCTTTGGTAAAATCAAATTCGTAAATTTTGTGTTTTCCGACGTACCCAATTTCTGAAGTAGGAGTGTGATTCTTTCCTCGTCCAACCACTTCTCACATCTTTTTGTAAAAATCATCTCGAACCTAGCATAATAGGCAGGAAACGTATCAGTCACCTCGTTCTGGGTCGTATTTGAACTGCTCTAGAGAGTTGGCTATACCCTCTGCCGAAAAAAAAATGTAGATGCGCCATCTTTATATTTTTGTGACAACACAGTTTCACATAATAAACGATTCTCTGTGGTTTGGTGAATGACGAGTGATTCAAAGCGTTCTTGCTGAATCAACATCCGTTTTGGAAATTCAATTTGAGCTTTTTGCTGAGCGATCAAGCTCTCAGTTAACTTTTTCGTCTACTCTGAAGACGTTTTTTTTTCTTTTAAACGCACAAATACAAAGTCAACGTATACAAAATTTTGTTCCAAAAAATAAGATGTGCGCGAGCCTTTTCTCGTCTCACACAAAAACACGCGGTCACATCTCAAGCTATATTACTTGTCACATACATACGCACACACAAACATACGTCCACACACGTACATATACTCACATTCACGTGTATACGCGCACACGTTAACGTACACACATGTACTCACACACGCGCACACGTATGCACACAAGGACAACGTCACTTCCCCTTTCAAAGGAAATCCACACATTCTCAAAAGACCAGCAGAAACACCTAGAAGCCTCCTAGCTGGATGGTCTACAGACCGACAGCGTGCCTTTTCGGCATGCGCATACGCGCATACCTCACACCACTTGCTACTATGTGGGACAAAAAGCTATCATACCGTACGTACACTTTATACGCTTTCTATCTCCATAACCTGGATTGACATTCTCACTCTTTCTCTCTCTATATATACAACTTGTCCCTGAGAATACCTTTGCGTAGCTGACTGCTAACTGATGTCAACCCTCTATCCTCTTCTTTGTCTACACGCTGGACTATCATTCTCATTTCTACTATATTACTCACTTCTTTTTCCACGTGCGAACAAACGATAGTGAGATGAACACACATTTCCTTTTCTTTCTACACCACCAGTCCCACAACAAACGATGGTTACACCCGCGCGGACATGAATACGTGTACTATCTAAAACATTCATTCTTTCAACAGTAAATAAACGACACGTTTATCTTATCCATCAATTGAGTCTTTGTTTCCTTCAATTCCATTCGTTTCATTATTTTCTTTTGTAACGGGATTAGGATTTATATATGTCCTAGTCCTCTGCAGATGTTCCCCTTCAGATCTCATCACGAAAAAAAAAAAAAAATTGTCAGCACTTGAGAAATGTTCGAAGAGAAAAAAAAAATTCACCATACAAAATATCAATAGTTTACAAATTTTCAGATCCTTTTCGTCTTTTTCAAATACACGTAAACTTCTTTTAAGAATTTTTTTATGACAGAAAAACGATTTCCACTGTACAATTCGTTTTATCGCATTAACCGAAAACAAAACACCCCCGAATCGCTTTTCAAAACAGGCCGATATGACGTCAACTTTTCAGAAAGTTCAAAGAAAAACGGCAATAAGGATATCAAAAGTCTTTGTACTTGCGTGAATACACGTCTTTCGCTTTCTAAAAAGTATTTCCTTAATCGGATATCAATTCTTTGAGAAAGTTTGCTGTTTTCGCATCGACTGACTGGTTTTGGCGCAAAAATGCCCCTTTTATAGATTTCCAACCGGCTTAACAAAGATTGTCAGGAAAAATAAATTTTCAAATTGCTTTCTTCATAATCCGATTGGATGAAACAAACATCTTTGTGACATAAGATGCTTTCAAAGACGCCCGTGGTAAAAGGCCGAGTTTAGTTTATATGCCCACAGAATTTGCATGGGTGTAGAAAGGAAATGTGCACGTAGCTGAAATGATTTTTACACAGCTGTGTGCGCAACTGGATTTTATAGTTGGGGGCTGCATGCCATTATTCTGTTTGAGTAGATCTCGCTGTGACGGCAGCAAGACTCCGATAGAATACTGCTTACACATCATTCGATTATCTGTCATTTTTCTTGAGAGAGATGAATTCCGTAAGTCTCATGCAGACATGATTCAGTAGAAGGCTTCTGCAGAACATAATCTGCATTCTTGCAGATTTTTCTGGGGACTGAACTACGCAGGTTACCAACAAACACCTCAGAATTTAGTGATAGAATACTGCTTACACATCATTCGATTATCTGTCATTTTTCTTGAGAGAGATGAATTCCGTAAGTCTCGTGCAGACATGATTCAGTAGAAGGCTTCTGCAGAACATAATCTACATTCTTGCAGATTTTTCTGGGGACTGAACTACGCAGGTTGCCAACAAACACCTCAGAATTTAGTGACCGGTAACCCTCCCTAGTGGGGTCTGAATTCACCAAACTTTTGCTTAAATAATAATCTCCGTTTGACTTAAACGTGGAGACAAGGAGATATAGGACCAGAAGTCCTGAAAACTTCAGAGTGACTTTCACTCCAGAGGTGAATACTTGCACCAAATGAAATACTTACCATAAGTACTCCAATGGTATCAAAGTTACTGAGTTCACTCAATGCTTTTTCTCGGAAGGCGTTGAAACTCCAAGATTCAACACTGTTTTTAGCCAATGTCAGTACGTTGAACAACACTCTTTATATTTCGATATTCCTTTTTAAATAAAGTTGATTTACATTTTAGTGAAGATGTTGGTATTTTGCTTGGAAAATAGTGGCCCATTTTTATTATTCAATTACACTTCGGATACATCTATAGATTTGTGAGATAATTTTTAAATATTAGATTTTGTAGTAGACTGGTGGATATATTATATATATCCCCCAGTCGTACAAAATAGGAAAAATGAATTGAATTGAGAAAGAAACAAACAACGCGTTTATTGAATAAACGAACTGGAATTTATTTCATGAAGAAACAAATGAAAGAAAAGGGTACAACACGTGTTTAGTTTGGTGTGCGTCTCTCACTGTTAACTGGTGAGAGGGAAAGTCTATTGTTGTAGAGAGAGAGAGAGAGAGAGAGAGAGAGAGAGAGAGAGAGAGAGAGAGAGAGAGAGAGAGACTGAGAAAGTCAATCCAGGCCATGGAGAAAGAAAGTGTGTCAGGTGTACGTACTGTCTGTTGGCTCTTGCCGTCACATAGTAGCAGGGGATGTGAAGCGCGCGGGCACGTGCCCCAAAAGAGAGCGGTTGGTCCGTCGACCGCTCAGCCGCTCAGCTCGGGAGCCGAATCGAAAAGAAGGAAACAGCTCAGGTCTCTGGCTTTTGTAGTTGTTTCCGGTGGTCTTTTGCACATGTGTGGATTTCCTTTAAAGGGAAGTTACGTTGTCCATGTGTGCGTACATGTGCGCTTATATGTGCGTACATATATGTACGTTAGCATATGAGTGTATGCACGTGAATGTGAGTGTATGTACGTGAACATGAATATATGTACATGTATGTATGTGCGCGCATATGTTAGTGTGCACGTATGTGTATGACAAGAAAAGTGGCTTGAGATGTGAACGTGTGTTTTGTGTGAGACTAGAACAGGCTTGCACAATTTTGGGAAAGCACTTTCTGTGTATCGTGGATAAATATCTCTACTAGGCGATTTGGCTACTCCCTTATCTTGCAGGGAGCATTAATTTCGTCTGTCCCCTGAAAAACAATCTTAATCTCTGTGGGAATCACGATCGATCAGCAGAGAGAATTCTGGAAGCAACGAGGAAATACATCCTCTCTCTCTCTCTCTCTCTCTCTCTCTCTCTCTCTCTCTCTCCCTCCCTTTCCATTGGACTCTCCAGCGTCGACGATCTTTACTTAAAAATAACTGCTTACTAACTTTCGACAGCCCAAAGAAATTTCAACTCTTTATATTTTCCTTATTCAGACACTGTCCAGCTTTCTCCCTTTCAAATAAATACTTTCACTTGCATTAAAAGAAGTTTTATCTTTCCTTTTATGCAACGTTTAATTTAGATAGAACTAATACATAGATTTATTTCACAAATCTTTACATCCAGGGCGGTCAACACGACCAAATGGCTATCTTCATCTCGATTTTATTCTAAACAACCATATCCAAAACACTAATGACATGTAATGGTTTTTAGATAATAAATTGATTTTCTTGATACATGCAATTTTTCCGTTTATTTATTTATTTGTTTATTTATTTATTATATTTATTATATTTATTTATTATTTATTATTTATTCATTAATATTTAAGTTTTATTTGTTTTTAATATTGCCACTCAGACTTAGGATTAGTGGTAGGATTAAGCAACGGCATATGATTTTTTTATGACTTAACATTACCATTTTTCATATTTTAGTTTCATGAAAAAGCCCAAGTCTGAGAATGCTCGAAAGAAGTTTTATTTTTTACTGAGAATTACATAGGGACGACTATGAGTACTACAGTTGATTTAAGGAAAGAAAGAAAACTCAAAGAAAGTGAGCATAAGCGGAAGTTAAAAGGGTTTTTTTTCAACCCATTCTCTGCCACTCAGTCAAGTTTGTAAGGTTGAGACGTCAGGCTACATCAAATCTCAGGCGTGGGTTTAAAATGAAAAAATAAAGAGAAAAGAAACAAAAGTTCAAAGCTGATAGTTTTCAGCTAAGTATGGGGAGATTCGACGAACTCTAGTAGAGCATTAAAGATTCAGTACCTCAGTACCTCATCATCCTCTGAAGATTTCTTCTGTTGATTAGCTGAGTAGGGAGGAGTAGCAGTCAAATTTTCAAGGATACAGTGTTCGATCGCATTTGGTAGAGGATCTGAATTGTTGGACTGCAGAGGTGCATTTTTTAGCAGTTGTTTCGCCGACACAGGATCTAGTTCTGCCTCTAAACTGATCGTCCTATCACCCAATGGAGATAAGTAAGGTAGGGGCACAAGCCAGCCCTCAATCACGTGACAGAATATATAAAAGGCGAAATCACAAACCTTTACTCCTCTTTTAACCTGACCCTGCATGGGAGCAGACTTCGCCTGGGGCTTAGGCCCCAGGCTGAATGTGAGTACTACGAGCTAACAATGGCTCCCTTCTAACTACTATGTATTTCCACGTGCTGTACCCACACAGACTTTATCATTCTATGGGACTACCCAAACGAACATTCTTTGTCATGCTAAAGAACATACAACTCACACACACACAAGACAACACATCAACACACTCAAGACTTTGCCCTTTCTTTCTCTCTTTTAACTGACTTCCTTTGTTCCAGCGACTACTAGCTATAAACATGTGTAAACAGAACTGAACTGTTCTCTTCTTCAACCAGTTGGCATGATATTAATTCTATCTTCACACAAGAACACTTCAACCTACTAACCTTTTTCTCTTGTGTACACGCTACTAACGAAGATAACAAATAAAGTTTTATTAATATAGAATGAAACTCCATTGCGTTGTTTCTCATTTCTATAGGCACTGTCGTTTCTCGTCCATTATTGAAATGAACATGAACATAGTCAAGATTAAGTTTAAGTAGATTTATGGTCTCGACTAGGGGCTCAAATTTACTTCCGTGTACATATTGCTTTAAAAGGACAGACTTAGCGTTTGTTATCCATGTGGGCATGGTATCTCGAGTGGTCGATTTCCTTCGAAAATTAAAAAGACTTCATGGAGAGTACAATTAGTGGAGGTGGAAAGCAACGAGTGAATGCTGTGGAGGGCTACATCCAGTACTCTTTCCCAATTTGTAATATAGAGGTTTCTCAATTGTAGAGACAGGCTAACCGTTTGCTAGATGATATCATTATATCTTTCTACTTGAAAGCAGTCTTTCGACTAGTAGTCATGCCTTGAGAAAGCAAGAATTTCTTTAGTTCTTTTCGACATAAAAGCAGTTCCACGATCAGAATGTACAAAGGAAAAGTTTCTAAATATGGAGAATAAGCTAAAATTATAATGAAAAAGACCAAGTCTTAGGATGGTTAAAAGAAGCTTTATTTTATTGAGAACTACAAGCCACTATGATGCAAATTAGATAAATCTTTTGAAGATGAATGCAATTCCACGACCCATATATAACAATGTTGTATTTTTTTAAAAAATAAATAGAAAAAAGGGTTTTTAACCCGTTGGTGTGTAACAGAAATCAACACAGTTTCTTTCTGGGGTATTGCCACACGATCCAACGTATCAAAGTGTCAGATCAACAGCAACTACCTTGTCTTCTGGTATCTGGACATCGCATCTTCTCCACAAATCATTGCGAGATATTATATTAATATTTCAGTACTGCAACAATGACTTTCAACAGCTAAAGCAGTAACTATTTTTCCTCAAATCTTTGCTTGATGGAAACAATCAACAGCAGTTTAGCCCCTTTCAACAACAGAACATCAACAATGATTGCTATCATAATCACTATCGTCACAGCAACTAAAGAAGCCCCCAACAGATTCATGCATGATCATCATGAACAGCAGCAGCATCTCTGACTTCTACAACAGCTATGGCAAAAGCTACGGTTCTAAGTGAGTAAAAACAAGGATACTTCATTCAGCAACACCATACTATGCTAGCGATCAATCACCTTTCTTGTCAACTCACTGATTTATGAACTCTTGTTACAATCACATATTTGTTACTTTTTGTTTCCCTTTCTTTGCCAGCCTCATTATGCAAGTGGAGATATCCTGACATGATATTAATACAGGCAATGATGCAGCAAAGAAAATGAAAGATCGTGCAGATATAACACACTATGATTTTGAACATTTCAAAAACAGCCAAAAACGCGTAATACAGTTTGTTAAAAAAAAATCAGGCTTAGGAAACATCAGCAGCAGCTTTTAAGGACTGTCAATACAATCTAGCAACGATGCTGAAACCAAACCTTCCCATACATCTATCTAATACTAAAAAAATGCCCTGAAAACTGGCCGGCAAAATCATCACCTTTCAAGGACCACCAGTACTCTCTAACAACGATGTTATAACCAAACCTTTACAGACATCTATTCAGTACTAAAGGGTGCCAGGAAATTCTGCAAACAAAATCATCCCTAAAAATACTATGGAATAAGTCTGATCAGTTTAAAAGCAGTATAGCTGCATATGCATTATCAAATTACTTAACAATTCGAAGTTTGTTGCTTCATGTTGCAGCATGTGAACCCAACAAGATTACATGCTAAATTGCTCATTTGACTATAATCATAGTACACCACAAATCCTGCTGATATGAAAATCCATTGAATAACTCCGTCGATAACTGTTCAACTTTAGCAACATGTTGTGTAGATGTATGACGAAATGAGACTGAAGATTTATATAGCTTGTATAAAGCTTTAGTCTCATTTCGTTATATATATACACAACAATTTATTCAGCTAAAAAGAGCGCCAGCAAAAAAACAAGGGGAAAGAAAGATGGCCGATCGCTGCTACTCCTGTCTCCCAGAGGGAGAGAGAAACAGGGGAGGTAATTCAGGGTAGGAAAGAAAAAGAAGAGTTCTTTTATTTTCAGGTCACAACACAACCAAAAACAGTGTAAATGTACTTGCTCCCATCGCCAATAATCATACAGACTCCCATGCGACCTTCACTTTGAATTTGAAGAATCGCTTGCAGGCAACACATACCAACAGTGCACTGAAACTGTTCAACACTCACTTGCACTACTGACATCAAACATACAAAACATTAACTTGCATTCCTGTTTTCTTCTAAAGAACCACTTGCATTACTCACTTTGATCTTCTTTGCGGATACATCTCCAACACATTTGCACATGCATTTTGTTCCTCATCCCAATGTTCTTGATTTTTATCCAGGGAGATAACCTTGTAATTCTGACGTTGTTTATTACTTATTACTCCTAACAAAAATAAAGCAGATGTTTAACCTTTGAACGTTTCAGGATGTCTTTTTTTATATATCAGACAAATTAAATATTAAAATAAAATAAAATAAAAATATCAACTGTCCTGTATATATTTTACATAAAATTAAAATGGTTCAAGATTCAAAAAAGAAAATCGAAAGAAAATCTGACAACTTTTAAAATCAAATGATGCTGCCTTTATTGTTGATTCAATATCATTACAATTATTTTGTATGAGAGAGATCATTCTTATAAACTTATAAAAATACTATCGCCAATAGAAAAAGATTATGATGTTAATGTGTCTAGTGACGATGTACGAGGGGCAAGCAATAAGTAATGCCCCTGGCCCACTTCCCATAGCAGTAGAGCAACGAAACTTGGCACAGTTATTAGTTTTTCTCTACATATGAACCACCCAGAGTTATACATTTCTCCCATCGTTTGATGCAGTTCTGGAGACCGTTTTTGTAGAACACCCCAGGTTGGTCCTCCAACCACGACGTGACTTCAGAAATCAAGGTTGCATCGTTTGGGGAACGCTTTCCTTTCAAAAACAACTTCATGGCTGGGAAGAGGTGAAAGTCAGAGGGTGCAAGGTCAGGACAGTAGGGAGGATGGAGGAAAATTACATAACCATACGCCCGTGCTTCTGATCTGGCGACATGCGAGTTGTGAACCGGAGCGTTGTCCTGCAGGAGGAGGGTACCTTTGCTGATCTTGCCCCGCCTATTGATTTTGATAGCTTACCTTAATTTCCTCAAAAGTGAAGCATAATAGGCTCCTGTAATTGTGGTACCCTTTACCAGGAAATCTGTGATCACTACTCCGTCTTGGTCCCAGAAGACTGTGAGCATGACCTTGCCAGTGGATGACTACACCCTTGCCTTCTTTGGAGGTGGTGAGCCCCAGTGGTTCCACTACATTGATTGGGCTTTGGTCTCTGGATCATAGTGATGGACCCAGGTTTCATCCTGTGTAATCAGTTTTTTGAAAAACTTTGACTCATCTTCTTGGCACATCTCCAAATTCATTCTCGAGCACTTGACGCGTTCTCGCTTCTGGAATGGTGTGAACAACCTGGGAATCCATCTGGCAGACACCTTATGCATATGCAAATGGTCATGAATGATAGTTTCCACAGACCCTGTACTAATCTTGACATCTTGGGCTATTTGGCGAATAGTAATGCGCCGATCTTCCAAAATAGCAGCCTCAACATGACAGACAGATGCCTCATCAATGGCAGAAGAGAGGCGACCAGATCTGGGAGCTGTTTCCACAGACTTCCGACCATGTTTGAATTCACGATGCCAGCGTTTTACAAGGTCATATGATGGGGCATTATCACCATAAGTTTCTTTCATTTCATCAAAAGTTTCCTGTGGTGTACGTCCTTTCAAATACTGGATCACTGCTCGACATTCAACAGGCTCCATTTTACACCTGACTCAGTTCAAACACCTGTAAAACAGAAACCACAATTAGTACAGAGCTGTAATTTGCCACATAACCCATAGAGATATAAATCATTGCACATGGAAAATTTCAGCTAGATCAGAAAACTGGAAGTGGGTCAGGGGCATTACTTATTGCACGCCGCTCGTAGGTCTACAAAATTTGCAAATAATATTCATACAGATTATAGCGCCATACCTATTTTATTTCTTGATATTTTTTAGCTGAACGGAAAAAAAAATGCGCAGATTTTATTTTCAATATTTATTAATCAATATTTTTATGAATATATATATATATATATATATATATATATATATATATATGCACACAAAGGACATTCAAAAAGTAATTTTTCTATTTTTATTTAGCCTGAATATACTAAAGCGAAATGGATTGCAAATAGCATTGTTATGATGAATGAACTCATGCATTCATGACCTGAAAGTTTCATCTCTGTTGCAAATATTGATGGTGTGAGACTATAAGAAAGCAACTCGTCATGGACGTGCGTTAGAAGTATAGATGCATCACTGAATTCTTCCATGCAGAAAACAATGAACTAATCAACATTCACTGATGCCTGTTAAACGTTTGCAAAGTTGTTGATGTCCATACAGTTAAGAGATGGGTGCCTCTATTTCAGAGTGGCGACAGAGATGTGAGTGACAAAGTGTGGTCTGGAATTGTACGACTAAAGTATCAAAAGAGGCTGGAAAGAGTGCATTAAGAATAGGGGCGACTACCTAAAAAAAAAAAACTTTGAAACACAAAAGGTCACTCGTTTTAATGGTACTACCCCTGTCTTCATAAATTTTCAAAGTTTTAATTTTCTAGTTAAAAAATAGGAGACCTTACTTTTGGAACGACTCTCATTCATATATATATATATATAATTTTATATATATATATGGTTATCCTGACGCTCCGCACTCCTTTGTTTACCTCGGAAGTGATGTCACACAAATCTTATAATACGGATGGCTACAATTGTAAAAATAATTTGTTTTATTTTTCTTTCATTTTGAGCTCCTTTTTTCTCCCGTTTGTTTTTGTTTTCTACAATTAATAAACCAGTTTACAAGTAAAAAATAATTTGTTTTACTTTTTAATTACCAACACAGTAGCGAATTTAATTTAAATTTAAAGTGCAGGAGTACCTATAAAAGGTAACGCTGGATCGGAAAAAGAACTCAAAATGAAAAGAAAATAAATTCTCCGCGCAAAATAAGAAATGGGAGAAAAAAACAAGTTAAGTTCTCCGCTGTGTTAGTAATTGAAAACTAAAACAAATTCTCAAAATGAAAAGAAATGTTAATTCTCCGCTCAAATACCAATATAACAAATGGGAGAGAAAAAAATTAAATTTACATATTTTGTCTCTGCTTCAATTATCTAGAAATGCAGATCTACATTTGTTATTAGAGTAGTATTTTTGTTTTTGTTTCTTTTTAATTTCTTATCATATTGTTCTAACTGAGGATGGGGCATCCCACTAAATGCCAACAACTTATCCACTATCTCATACATTTGAGCTGAAAGATGTTTATTAAATTTTAACCATCCCTTTAAGTGCAAGAATTTGCATTTCTCTTGCACTTGGTTCACCAGGTATATTTTCCATGTAGTTTTTTAAATTCTTCTTCATAAATTCGTTTGGTCCCATGATATCTGAAATGATCAAGATCTTCTTAAGATTCAAGTTTTGTTTTATTTAATACATCTTACCATTGTTATTACATTACCTTTCCCTCTCAGCTCGGTTTACAGTATCTTTTTCTACAATATGTGTTTGCATGTGAGTCTTCAAGCTTGATGTCTGCGAAAATGCAGACCCACACACTTTACAAGAATAGGGTTTTTCTCCAGTATGTGTCCTCATGTGAGTTCTTACACTGGACGTCTGTGAGAACGTACACCCACATACTTTACAAGAATATGGTTTCTCCCCAGTATGGGTTCGCATATGTATTTTTAAATGAGGACTCTGAGAAAATGCACAGCTGCAGACTTTGCAGGAATATGGCTTTTCTCCAGTATGTGTTCGCATGTGTTGTTTTAAGTTAGAATTCTTGGAGAATTCCGATCCACATTCTTTACAAGAAAATGGTTTTTCTCCACTGTGTATTCGCAGGTGTTGTCTTAAGCCAGACCCATCTGAAAATGCTGATCTACAAATATTACAAGAATAAGGTTTCTCTCCAGTATGTGTTCGCATGTGGACTTTTAAATGAGTACTGCTTGAGAATGAAGCCGTACATACTTTGCAAGAATATGGTTTTTCTCCACTGTGAGTCCTCAGGTGTATTTTCAGAGTGCAATTCTGTGAGAAGGAAGATCCACATATTTCACAAGAATATGGTTTCTCGCCAGTGTGTGTTCTCATGTGTTGTCTTAGGCTTGAATTTTCTGAAAATGAAAAGCCACATGTGTTGCAAGAATATGGTTTTTCTCCACTATGTGTTCGCATATGTATTTTTAAATGTGTACTACTGGAAAATTTAGACAAACACGTGTCACAAGAATATGGTTTTTCTCCAGTATGTGTTTGCATATGTATCTTTAAAGAACAGTTCTGTGAAAATTTGGACTCGCATATTTCACAAGAGTAACGTTTTTCTCCAGTGTGTACAGTCATGTGTTGTTTTAGGCTTGAACTTTCTGAAAATGCAGTGCTACATTCTTCGCATAAATAAGGTTTTTCTCCACTGTGTTTTTTCCTTACATGTATTTTTAAATGAGCTTTTTGTGCAAATGCACTACCGCATACTTCACATGCAAATGGCTTTTCTCCTGTGTGTGTTCGCATATGTATTTTCAAGTGAGAATTCATTGAAAATGCAGAACCACATTCTTTACACGAATAAGGTTTTTCTCCAGTATGTACACGAACATGTCTTTCTAAATCAGAACTGCCTGTACATGAAAATGCACAGACGTTACAAGAATAGGCTTTCCTTTCACTCTGAGTTTCCATGAGTATTTTTTTTCTGTGAACATTTGGAAAATTCTGTCCACCAACTGTAGAAAATTAAGATATATCAGCGGTAAATATGACTGGATATTTCATCTTTCATCCTTTAGATGGATCCATTTATTCTTCATTGTGTTATCTGACAATGAATAAAAATCATCATTAAACATATACCACATTACAGAAATAAATAATAAATATTTAAATCAAGTTTCTGGGTTAATAGAAAATAGCTTTTTCTACATACAAAAATTTACAGTATAATTTATTTCAAAAGGAAATAAAATGGTTGGTTATTGGTTATTCTAGCAAAGCCATCGTTATTAGCTTGTTAGATAATTTACGTCTACATTGTTAGATAATTTACGTCTCTGATAAAACAATAATTTTGGGTCCCAGATGTGTGTAGACATGTGAATTGGGAAATAGTATGTGTAATACAGTAACAAAGGAAATAAAACTTAAATCAAGTAAAGGTATGGGATTAATAAAAAAAATTTCTTCAGCATAAAAACATTCCCATCAACATATTCTTAATAAAAATAAAAATATTTAGAAAATATTGATCTGCCCCTTTTTGAAGAATAAGAGTTTCAACTGTAAATGTTACTTAATTTTAATATTTCCACAATAAAATTAGATGAATCCATTTATTTTTACCGCTATTTTTATCTGCAAATTAATTTAAAAAATATTACATAAATATCATATTAAAAAAAGACACTCACATGCGTTAATATCTACTTATTCACTAAAGTATAAAATCTTCTCATATAATTGATCTCCAAGGCAAATAAAATGATTGGTTGGATGGTTAAAGATTTTATTTCTAGCAAATTAAAAGATATTGTTAGCTTATTTAAGACTTTTATAAAACAGTGTACTTAATTCTGGGCGCCATCAGCATATTTTTTGGAATGTAAGAAAGGTGACAATATAAATAAAATATTTACAACATTTAAATCTTAAAAATAAGGTGGAATCATTACGCTAAACCACATTACCAGTGAAAACATAACAGAACTAAATAACAAGTGTTCAAATCATTTACTAGATTATAGAAAATACCTTCCTCTGCCTAAAAATTTCTATTGTAATTTATTTCGAAGACAAATGAAATGATTGATTATTGGTTATTTCTAGTAAAGCAAAAATTATAGTCAAATGATTTACATTTTCATTAATTCTGGGTCTGTGAATATGTACAAAACAATGACATAACAAATAAAATAATTAAAAAATCTAAATCTTACATATCTAATGAGAGAAGGCTATGTCCTTTGATGTGACACTGGTCAGCTAGTATCATGTGACCTAAATTTTCTGAGATCAGAAAGAGGCTAGAAATTTGGGGCCCATTTTGTACACTAGCACCCAGCTTTTAGCCAGCTATGTTGATAAATAATTTCTTGCATAGTTAATTGTCCTGATCCAATTTTATTTGTAAAAATTTGGATGTTAAGTTATTTTTCTAAGATCAGAAAATAGCTAGAAATTTGGGAACACTTTCAAACACTAGTATGAAAATCAGATTACGAAATCGAGTCAAACAGGAATAAAATTCAGTAATTATATAGAAGCATTCTTATCTCCAATCACGTGTTTTTGGTGGAAAAAAACCTGAGTGAAACACTGAATTTTTAGGTGGTTACATTTAAATACTTTGACATTCCTCCTTAAAATTAGTACTTCTGTATTGAACATCCTGTTTTTCTATGAATGTTGCCTTGGCAGCTTATGTAAATTATCAGAATATTGCCAAACGGCTCAGCCAAAAAAAAAAATAATAATAAAATCGCTTAACCAGACAACGAAATATTTCCTTACAAATTCCTGGCAGTTCATAGTCCCAGGACACACTGTTAAATTTGATGATTCCCTCCCCACTTCAACAGGAGGAAACACAAAGTTTAGAGGTTCCTTGACCTGTGCTAGATCTTTGTAGAATATGACCCCACCAAGGAGAATAATAGTATTAAACTGTAATGCCAAAGTCCTCCTTTACATAATAAATAAGCATATTCTGCCAGGGACCATAGGCAGATCTGATTGTTAGACGCCGAAGTGTTCCAACACCTAATGGTGAACCACAGTCCTTATTTCATAAATCCTACAATGAAGGCTACAACAAATTATGTGAAGGGGATGTGGAAGGAGGCAAAATAAAATAAAAAGAAAAAATGCGAAACCAGCAGGTGCTACTTGATAGTTACAACTTAGAATTCATGTGGAGATAAAAATTCGGGAAAAAATCTCCCCAAATTCCCCTGCCCCCTCCCCCAGATACATAAATAAATCCTTTTTACAAAAATATACAAGAAAATATGTTTTCCAAGATTTTCTTACAAAAAATTTTTTTCATTGTTGCTGCACATTATTTAAAAAAAAATTTATCCATAAAATTTACCATAATTTATTGTTATATTTTTATTTATTGCATTTCTATTTTTCTTCATTAAAATTACTGTACGATAATTGCTGTTTTTTTCTTCTTCTAGTATTTTGAATAGTTTTCAAAGACAATTAAGGGAAAATTGAGTACTGCAAAAAATGGTGAAATTTGCATCGTCTCGAGCACTTCTACTGTTGCATTTTGGGAGTTGCTTTCGAATGTTGATTTTCTATTTTTTTAATCATGCGTGATGCACGAAATAAAGGCAATTTCAGTTTCTAATGATTTTTCGATGTGAAAGGACGTGTTATTCGTCTCTAATTCAAGGGATCTTTTCTCGTCTTATTTCTGCAGAAATCATTCTTGGAAACTCATGCTTTCTGTGGATGAATCCCCCATTTTGGGGAGTTTAAATTAATTCCCACTTGGGAACTTGTAAAAAAATTACAGATTCAACTCAATTCCTGTCAAGCTTTCAACCAATACAGTAATATAAATAATCACTATTCTTCCAATTTCTTGCTTTGCCTCAGTCAAGAAGGATGTATTATCTACCAACCATGAGAGTATGCTAAGGAGCATCGTAAGAAAATACAGATTGAATTGAGAAATCCATTTAAAAGTAAATGTTCACACTTTGCAAATCTCATATCTTCGACAGTTTTTCAACTCTATGCATTTTCTTCACAAAAAAAAAAAAAAACAAAATAAAAAAAGAACGAAAAAAAAACAAAAACAAATGGAGAGTTTGACTCGTAACAAGGGAGGTAATTATATTTTCTGAAAAGTGAAAATCTTAATCCAATTTAGCAAAACTCAATTTTCGCTAATTATCTTTGAAAACTACTTTCATTGATAATTTATTTTCTACTTTATCGTTTTTCGTCATTTTGGGGTATGTTTATAACTGCGACATGAGAATTAAGTAGATACGATTGGTTTTTACTTGAAATTCAATATTTCGATTTACGAATTTCGAATTACGCTACCATAATGAAAAACAAAACAAAAAAAATGCTACCTAAAAACCTGTAAATTATTGTTAATTTCAAAGTTTAGAACACAATTGTCGGAAATAATAATAATAATAATAATAATAATAATAATAATAATAATAATAATAATAATAAAAGAAATATTTTAATACAATATAATGACCATGAACCTAGCGCTGCTCGCTGCTCGCTGCTGAGCCTGAGGTAAATGAGTTCACATTAATTTTTGATAAATCCTAAAAATAAGGTGGACATTATATTTCAAAAAGACGCTATTATTGCAAAAACCATATTTAACGGTTTTGTTTACAAAAAATACGTTTAATATAATTATTCAATCAAGTAATTCTGATTCTTAAGTGGTATTTTTTAAGATTCCTCCACTACTAACTCTTATAAACCTGGCAGGCATGATACGAGGTTTTGTATGTTTAATAAAACCGTATTTTCCACTTACCATTTATTTATTATTATTCAAGCCAAAAACTTCAACGAGGGAAAATGAGGTTGATTTATTCATTTTTTTTTTCTTTTGAAATCCAAAGTATTTTCTTTCACAGTATATAAACAAGTTCCATTTGCTTTCTTCGATTCGTCCATAAAACGTGTCCAAGTGGAAAAGGAATGTACGATAGGGGAAAACACAATGAAAAACGTAAAATCCGATATAATAAAAGAAATTAAAAAAAAAAAGAAAAGATAACTAACCGGTGTAAGACGTTATGCAATCCCTAACGTGAAAAGTTCCGCCACTTCTCATAGTTATCGCATATAACCTGGTTTATACAATGTTGTTGCATCTTTTGTACTTTAAACAAAGAAAAAAAAACTATCTGTATACTGCGTTGTTAAAGAATATATATTTATTTGAAAATGTATGACGCCATAAAGGAGGAATATCAGTTGCTAAAAGCAATGTGACGAAATAAATCATAAATTGTAGTTCCTATTTAATGTCTCCCCGCGGGGGCGCGGGACAGAGTTAGACACCAGGGTCGTTTTTTTTTAATGTGGAGAAAAGGAACAAAAATAAAAATTGTCTCAGTCGTGAAGGATTTCTCCTCCACTGACAGAGAACAAGAAATTGAAATGAAGTGCAGCATCTGAAGAACAGATGGTATTTATTTGCTCCCCCACCGAGCAAATTAGGCACAAGGCCGATTTTTAATGTGAGGAGTGAAGGGAGGGGGAAGGGAAAAAGGGGACCAGCTCCCGAGAGGTGGGAAGTGGGAGCTGGTTAATGGTCAGGCATGTGGGGTTGCCCCCACATCTGGTCTTTGCTAGTCATAGCTAGTCATAGCTTGCAGCATCTGAAGAACAGATACTACACTTTGATCTTGACCCGAAGGCCAAGTAGTGTGGCGTCATAAAAAGGCCAAGCAATGTGGCGTCATAAAAAGCCAAATAGAAGTTGCCAAATTCAATGTATGTATGTGTATGTTTGAAAACAACAGCCGTAATATGCAGAAAAGCACTAAGCAATAGCAGTATATGTACTGGCTACTGCTGCTTTATTAACCAACGTTAAAGTTGAAATTTACCTCCGTCCCCTCATGAAATGATGTGAGGAGGATGTGATACAAAGTCGAAAGGTGAGGATTGAAAATCCAGTGCACAAAAACGGCTTAACAGCCCTGTTGATATTCCTCGATAGGGATGCCCTAAGTGATTAGCAATAAACATATGTTCGAACATGCTTTTCTTCACATATACACATCCACACGTACACACGCACATACGCACACACGCACGCACGCACGCATATACACATCCTCATACATACATTCACATTCATGCGCATACACACACACACACGCTAACGTGCACACACACACACACCCGAGCTGTGACGTCACTTCCTTTAAAGTGAAAGCCAGATATGCGCAGTCAGAACACTAACTCCAGTATAAAAGTCAACAAAACCTGTTAACTTCCGTTTTTTGTCCAGACCAGCGTTCGACCTGTTGAGTCGACGAACCGACCGACCGCCCTAACGTCACTTTCCCTGCTACTGTAATGTGAGATAAGCGCACGTACACTTTATACGCTTTCTCTCTCCATGAACTGGATTGACTTTATCATTATCTTTCCTTTTGTTTTGTCCCATCAATACAGACATGTGCGCGACTCTCTACTGAGCTTAACCCTCTCTTTCTACAGGCCGGCTTGCCACTTCGTGTTTCTCTATTGCATTCCCCTTTCCTTCCACGCGCGTAGTCATCAATGGGCGAATGAACACGTGTATACCCAAGACTTTCATTTCTCAACAGAAAATAAACGAGATGTTTATTTTATTCCAGCATTTGAGTTCTTTGTTTCCTTCATTCAATTTGTTTCATTATTTTTTCTTGTAGCGAGTTAGGGTATTTATATCTTGGTTCGCAACACATATCACTTTTCAAAAAGAGGCGGTAAATTCTGAGAGTGGGGCACGAAGCATACATCAATTAAAAAAAACAAAAAAACTTAAGGTGATGTTACATTCATGGGTTAGTATTGGAATGAAAACGACACAGAACTAAGAGTAAGCGGTCATCTTACCATGAGAAGTCTTCCTCTTTTTATAAGAGAGTTATGTAGAAAGGGGAGAGGGCTAGGGAAGGCAGTGGTGATGGGGTAGGTGTATCAGAATTTTTCAACAAGTCGCCATTGCAAAACATTTGATTAAATAGACTCTCCATGTCTACAAGGTTATAACAATATGAAAATGTAATTTCAAACCCTAATTTTTATTTCAATAAAATGAGCAAAGACCAAATTTTAAAATCATAAAAGGTTAATCGAAAAATATACAATATTTTTTTTCATCGGTTTTCTTTAAAAAAAGATTTCACAAAAAGCAACAAAAATTAACTTGAATCGAGATCTAATATATATATATAACTGTCAAAAAATCATCTGTTCCAAATTACTAAGCTATGGGTGCTTCTATTCTTCCTGTATAAGAAGTTATCTATATTTATATTTTAAATTCTATGTCTTGTGTAGCCATCACCTGAAGCTATGTAACCCTGTGGCGCCGTTTTGTATCGGTATCTCCTCCATGGTGTTATAAATGTAGTCAGATGTCGATCTTCTTTGCGTAGAGGGACACTGTGGTAGCCATTCCAAGCATCAAAGACTGTCTTCTTCTTGCCATTAGGCACCGATCGAGCTTGAAAAAATGGGCACGGTGTGTGATGTGTCTCACGGGTGGCATGAGCATTGAGTGCCTAAAAGTCCACTGTACGTCTAGACTGGCCATTCTTTTTTGCACATATCACCATTCGATGACACCATGTGACAGGTTCCCCAATGGGGACTGGTTCCAGAACACCTAGTCGTATATCTTGATCGAGGCCTTTTTTTAACTGCATCTCGCCAGTGTAGCGGGACAGGCACTGGTGTATGGTGGACAAGAGGCTCAGTGTTGGGGTCGACCATCAGTTTTATTGGTGGTCCATCCATCAGAGGCAGCAGCTGATGTTCACATGTGTTGAATGTGGTAGACCTGTAGTAATCAAGCAGGTACTCTTGTAGTTTTTGGCGATTCTCTTCTATTGGTGGAAATGGTGGAGCACTCAGAGGCGGGGATGGTCGTTGGCAAAGAGGACAACCGCATGGTGCTTTGTTCTCTCCTTGCACGGCTGCTGCATGGTGTTGTGGAAGCCATACTCTAGGAAAGTTGTCGCCAATGATTCTAAGATTCACACAAGTTTCTCTGCTAAGAAACAGTTTGTCTGACGAGTCTGTTACATAGGTCATTTGCCTTGTCTCCACTTTAGTACCGTTGATTGTGTATGAATATCTCAGTATCATGGCTCTGAGGATCTTGATTCCATCATTATTTGCTGTGCGCATACGCATTGTCACTGGAATAATCCAAGCAGTGAACCACTTTTAGACCGGCGAGGCAGCTCTGGCATCCTGTGTCAGCCATAGCAGGTATATTTGCAGACACTGACGGAGCTGACAGCGCAATTCCGAAGGCTGAGTTTCTGCGTACCCATGTGTCTGTCATGCTGTCGTAAACATGATGATCTAGTGGGACACTTTGCTGTTGTCTCTTCTGCTTGTGAGTGTCGGTAGTGTTCGTGTTGTCATTCTGTGACTTAGAAGAGTTTAACATGCACAATGAATCAAACAATGCACTTTCTTTGTCATAGTTTCGTGGCTTTGGTTGTGCTTGACGTTTTGGGTAGTTCTTGCTACGGCAGACACTTTCCAGGTGATGTTCTCGATGGCAAAGTTCACACCGATGACCATAAGCAGGACACCGAGTCTTACGGATTTGTGCAACACTTCTGTCGCCATGGCCGTATTTACTTGATTGTCTGTGCTTGGCATTTGCTTTGATTTTCTATATGAACTAGCCACCTCAACCGAATGTGAATCAAGTAGCCTTGATGCTGATCGTTTTCCTGCTTCCTTAGCTTCGATGAACTGGAATACTTCCTCTATGGAAGCAGGTCTAATTGAATGTTAGGGTCTACAACACCTCGTGTGTGAACGTTCCGCATAATTGTGTCTGTGTAGTTCACTTTTGCGTCACAGTTAGGACAGTCAATAACAAATTTACAAATGTCCGCTTGTCCCCTGAGACGTGTGCCGAAGTTTCTGACTGACTCGTCACGGTCTTGTCGCATATTATGCAATGCTACACGGGCTACCATTGTGTTTTCTTCACGAACAGCCAGCTTACGAATGGCAGCCAAGATGTCGTCCACCGATTTTTCAGCTAGTTTGCCACCTATTGTCCTGGTGAGGTCTCTGTGAAGAGGTTCGTCACAACACTCGAGCAGCTGTATAACTTTGTCATGACCGTTCAGTTTTGTTGCAGTCATGTATTCTGTCCAGCGGGATAGAAAGTATGCTCAGTCCTCACTTGTGCCAGCGGCAGTTACAGTGGGTCGCTTGACTTTCTCCATTGTTGCAGTAACAGTCGGAGCAGATCTGTGAACAGCACTGTGAGCTGTGATGAGTGCTGCAACGATAGCTGGATCCAGGTCGTCAGTGATGTAATCACAATCAGAGATTGGACACCGTACTGCAGGCATCGTTGCGATCGTCACTGTATCTGATCATAAATAAGAGTCTGCTCTATTTGTCAATCTTTATTCGTTGATTAAACAATGATCAAGATCTGAAAATAACAGAAACAGAAACTGCAATAAGTACACATGTGACTAATAAACAAATACGTATACATGTACCATAATTGTCTGATAATCCTATAATAAACACATTAGTAATCTCGTTAGGGTAAATATGAATAATTACTCCACCCTCGAAAATTCCTTTAAAATTTCCACTTTTATAGGTTTTTTGGGGCGCTGTAAATGGAAATAACCTTTTAAATATACGGCAAACGAGTAGTTTCCAAGATATGAAGAAATGTTAGTGATCTAAAAGTGGGTGTTCACTTGTCTATAATAATGTAACGTCAAATGGGCACCCACTTTATGGCCACATTGGGGGTGGGCAATGTACAATGAACACAATTTAACGTAAAATACTACTAACGTTTAACATTCCAGGAAACAAGTCGTTTCCATGAAGCATGGGTGGGGGCTGCCGGTTAATGTTTTTCAAGAGGGAGGTGCTTAGTTTAATTAACCGTTTTAACATAAGTAACGCGAACGCGCCGACATTAACTGTGCATTTCTTCATGGAAGCTGTGTGTGACAGAACGGTAATAAGTTTCAGTTGTCTTCCCTTTGTCCTTATCCAGGCAACCTTATCTCCCTTTTGTATTTTTGACATATTTCGTTTCAACTACAAAGTGGCCAGTATGTGCTACCATACTTGCAAAATAGTAACATTTCATTCAGGCATTTTGCTTGATTACTAAAAATTGGCTCGACCAAATGTCGATTTTTTTTTATTCTCTTAAAGAAATACATGAATTTTTGATTCAATATATTTTAATTCTACTTTATCGAGTGAAGTTTTTTTTAAATATCTGAAAAAGAAAACATTGAATGAGATAGAAAAAATTGCCGTCAGCGTCCAATACTTACTGGACAATATAAGCAGAACATAAGGTTCCAATTCAAAAAAAAAAATGAACGTGGTTTAAAAAATAAAATGTTTTACACTTTGGACTTTACGGGTAAATTTCCAAAAAACACTTCTTTTTTTGTTTTAAATTACAATATATTATTTATTGATTTTTTTATCTTCAATTTGTGATATATAAGACATTATTGAGTAAATTAATTATTAAAATTTTAATAGACATTTCAAAATGGGGTGGGGGTGAATTTAAAACAAAACATTTGTCTAAAATATTATTCGGTTTATTGGAAAGAGCATAAAATTTCACATTGACCCTGAAAATATTGTAAAAATTTAACCAATAGAAAAATTTTGATAGATTTTTAAAGTTTAAAGATTGAAAAATATTTAACTCGTAAAATTCAATTGATTTCATTACGTAAAAAAATGGCTACATGAAGGCGTGCCGGCATTTTGTAAACATTTTGTAAACACTGTTTTTTAAAAAATAATATTTCTATTATTTTTTAAACAACTTTAATAGTTTATTTTGGAAGTATATTCCATAAAGAAAATAAATAACCCACTTTAAACAAAAATTACGAGTTTTTTATATTTTATTCGCAGTTTGGTGTTAGGAGTGTCAAAAATTCCCCTAAAATACTGATACACCTAGTGGTGGTAGTGGGAGGGATCGTTATATGTAATATCCCCTCCCCGTCAGGAAGAGGGTTTGTTCATTTTGTTTCCTTCTTAGGTGGAAGGTGTAGGGACAGAGTTTTGAATGGCAACATGGGGAGGGTTGATTGTTCATTTGTTGTAGCATGCAGGTTTTCAAATAATGTATCCTGAACATGTAGTCAGTTATCGGCTTTCATTCCTTTTATAAATGCTTTCTTCAACAGACTCATTTTCTTTTGTAATTCTTTCTCTTAAGAGTAGTATGGGTTTGTCAGACTGTATTTGAGACTGGGACATCAACCGTGCATGTAGTCTGATGGTGTCCTGATGTTTTGACTTGGGTGTTTTGTGCAGGAATCACCTGTTTGGCGGTATAGTTGTCCGTCTCTTGCTTCTACTTCATAGGACCTACCAGCCATTCATTTGCAGACTGTTGTTTCCCTCCACTTTCTTGTGTAGGGATTGGATGGCTGAACTCGGACATTTTCTCCAACGTTGAGGCCTTTCAGCTCTTTCCCCATGTTATGGTGTCTAAGCTTCCTCTCCTGTTTTCTTCATGCTTCATTAATTGAGTGTGTAGTTGTATTGCTGGGCTCATAGCAGGAGGTTCTGTATCCGTTTTGGTGCTTTTGATAGAGGCTTTTTGCTGATTGAGACAAGGGGCTTGTGATCAGTCAAAACTACTCCTTCTCTTCCGTGGGTTACGGTAGGGTTAGGGTTAGTGGTGAATTTTTTCTAGGCCATATACAACTACTAGCATCTCCATCCCAATTTGTGCATATCTTTGTTCGGCATCTGATAGGGATCTACTTACAAATGCAACTGGTTTGTCAACCTGTGTTAGCGTTACTCCTAACCCATACTCACATGCATCATTCTCGAGAGTCAGTTCCTTGTGAGGGTCATAGTACGTAAGGATGGGTGATTTTGTGATTGCTTCTTTTACAGTATTGAAAGCTATGTATTGGGTATCTGACCATGTCCACGGAACATCTTTTTTGGTCAGGTTCTGGAAGGGTTTTGTCATTGTTGTTAGATTTGGAATAAATTTTCCTTTTTCATGCCTAGGAATCTGTGGAGAGCTCCAACGTTTCCTAGTGCTGGCATATCAATGATAGCCCTTACATTTTTTTGGTCGACTCTAATGCCATCTTTGTTGATGCAATGCCCCATGAAAGTGATCACATTTAGTTCGGTCTGTAGTTTTTCTGGGTGAAGTTTTACTTCTATTGTTTGGCATTTCTGGAGTTCAGTATCGGCCAAAGCATATCTGAAAGGTGGTCCGGTCACTGGATGCATCATCGAGCTCAACATGCCAATATCCTGATCCGAGGTCCGTTTTTGTGAATATATTTTGCATCTCTCATGTCATGAAGGACATCGTCAAGAATTGGCATGGCGTAGTGCTCTTGCATGAGTGCATTGTTGAGCTCATGAGGATCCAGGCATATTCTCATCATCCCATTTTTCTTTCTTGTAATGATAAGTTGGCTAACCCACAGAATGGTTTTTCTACTGGTTTAATTATTCCTAATTTGGTTAATCGACTTAACTCCTTTTTCAGTCCAGAACGTATGGTTATAGGTATTCTGTGATTAGGCATTACAACAGGTATTGTATCTGGCGAGTGAGCTAGAGAGTGGCAACATCCGGCAGTTTGCTGAGTTGATCATCAAACACCTCCTTATAGTTTTTCTCTATGTTGACTGCGGCGACATGGTGGAAGTTCTTCTGTTTTATCCCAACAAGGCCTATTTGTAGTTGACAGTTATCTTCATCTTTGAAAATTACAAATTTTAATGATTAGGTTTGTTGTATTTTGGAGTTTCTTTTATTTTTCTTCAGCATACACCGAGTGGTTTCATCAGACATTTGTTCCACATTGATAAGACCCTAATCAAAGGTCGAAGTTGGAATCAGAAATTATCAAATTTCTGCTGGATTATTGAACATCACCTCTTTACCACAAACGTATCCTAGGCCTCAATCCTATTTAGTCGGACTATTAAAAAACACCTGCTACACCTGGTCACACCTATAGCTGGAGACTCTAGCATTAGGTAGCATAACACCCAAGTAAAAAAAAAAACAATACGCTGATAAAACGTTAAGTATTTTTTATTTATTTTTTTTTTTTTTTCTAAACTAATCCTAAATGTTTTGTTACATTGTTTTAAATTTGCTTTTCGTGTTTTATGTATTTTGTCTGTATTTCTCCTGTCTTTTTGTCTGTATTCCGTATTATCCGTCCAGCCCTCCTGCTACAAAGCTGAACGTTTTAAAACAAACAAAATGCCGGCAACTAACGATAAAAAAAAAAAAATGCCGGAAATTATTCTCTAGAGTAGATAAACTTAGGACTTTATAAAAAAAAAAAGCTAGAATTTTTTTTTTTTTTTTTTTTTTTAACAAAAAAAAAATGTAAATTAGATATTGTTTACACATAGAAACGTTACGACTTTTATTCTGTAGATAGGCACTCGATCAAGTCATCCGGAAATAGAAATCTCCTGTCACTCTAGTAAGCCATATGCTAGCTAACAGTTGATAAAAAAAACCGCTGGCGGAATCTCTAGTGCAAAAACGTTAAGTATTTTTATTTATTTTATTTTTTTATTTTTTCTAAACTAATCCTAAATGTTTTGTTACATTGTTTTAAATTTGCTTTTCGTGTTTTATGTATTTTGTCTGTATTTCTCCTGTCTTTTTGTCTGTATTCCGTATTATCCGTCCAGCCCTCCTGCTACAAAGCTGAACGTTTTAAAACAAACAAAATGCCGGCAACTAACGATAAAAAAAAAAATGCCGGAAATTATTCTCTAGAGTAGATAAACTTAGGACTTTACAAAAAAAAAAAAAAAGCTAGAATTTTTTTTTTTTTTTTTTAACAAAAAAAAAATGTAAATTAGATATTGTTTACACATAGAAACGTTACGACTTTTATTCTGTAGATAGGCACTCGATCAAGTCATCCGGAAATAGAAATCTCCTGTCACTCTAGTAAGCCATATGCTAGCTAACAGTTGATAAAAAAAACCGCTGGCGGAATCTCTAGTGCAAAAACGTTAAGTATTTTTATTTATTTATTTTTTTTTTTCTAAACTAATCCTAAATGTTTTGTTACATTGTTTTAAATTTGCTTTTCGTGTTTTATGTATTTTGTCTGTATTTCTCCTGTCTTTTTGTCTGTATTCCGTATTATCCGTCCAGCCCTCCTGCTACAAAGCTGAACGTTTTAAAACAAACAAAATGCCGGCAACTAACGATAAAAAAAAAAAAAAAATGCCGGAAATTATTCTCTAGAGTAGATAAACTTAGGACTTTATAAAAAAAAAGCTAGAATTTTTTTTTTTTTTTTTTTAATAAAAAAAAAATGTAAATTAGATATTGTTTACACATAGAAACGTTACGACTTTTATTCTGTAGATAGGCACTCGATCAAGTCATCCGGAAATAGAAATCTCCTGTCACTCTAGTAAGCCATATGCTAGCTAACAGTTGATAAAAAAAACCGCTGGCGGAATCTCTAGTGCAAAAACGTTAAGTATTTTTATTTATTTTATTTTTTTATTTTTTCTAAACTAATCCTAAATGTTTTGTTACATTGTTTTAAATTTGCTTTTCGTGTTTTATGTATTTTGTCTGTATTTCTCCTGTCTTTTTGTCTGTATTCCGTATTATCCGTCCAGCCCTCCTGCTACAAAGCTGAACGTTTTAAAACAAACAAAATGCCGGCAACTAACGATAAAAAAAAAAATGCCGGAAATTATTCTCTAGAGTAGATAAACTTAGGACTTTACAAAAAAAAAAAAAAAGCTAGAATTTTTTTTTTTTTTTTTTTAACAAAAAAAAAATGTAAATTAGATATTGTTTACACATAGAAACGTTACGACTTTTATTCTGTAGATAGGCACTCGATCAAGTCATCCGGAAATAGAAATCTCCTGTCACTCTAGTAAGCCATATGCTAGCTAACAGTTGATAAAAAAAACCGCTGGCGGAATCTCTAGTGCAAAAACGTTAAGTATTTTTATTTATTTATTTTTTTTTTCTAAACTAATCCTAAATGTTTTGTTACATTGTTTTAAATTTGCTTTTCGTGTTTTATGTATTTTGTCTGTATTTCTCCTGTCTTTTTGTCTGTATTCCGTATTATCCGTCCAGCCCTCCTGCTACAAAGCTGAACGTTTTAAAACAAACAAAATGCCGGCAACTAACGATAAAAAAAAAAAAAAAATGCCGGAAATTATTCTCTAGAGTAGATAAACTTAGGACTTTATAAAAAAAAAAAGCTAGAATTTTTTTTTTTTTTTTTTTTTTTAACAAAAAAAAAAATGTAAATTAGATATTGTTTACACATAGAAACGTTACGACTTTTATTCTGTAGATAGGCACTCGATCAAGTCATCCGGAAATAGAAATCTCCTGTCACTCTAGTAAGCCATATGCTAGCTAACAGTTGATAAAAAAAACCGCTGGCGGAATCTCTAGTGCAAAAACGTTAAGTATTTTTTATTATTTTATTTTTTTATTTTTTCTAAACTAATCCTAAATGTTTTGTTACATTGTTTTAAATTTGCTTTTCGTGTTTTATGTATTTTGTCTGTATTTCTCCTGTCTTTTTGTCTGTATTCCGTATTATCCGTCCAGCCCTCCTGCTACAAAGCTGAACGTTTTAAAACAAACAAAATGCCGGCAACTAACGATAAAAAAAAAAAAAAATGCCGGAAATTATTCTCTAGAGTAGATAAACTTAGGACTTTATAAAAAAAAAGCTAGAATTTTTTTTTTTTTTTTTTTTTTAACAAAAAAAAAATGTAAATTAGATATTGTTTACACATAGAAACGTTACGACTTTTATTCTGTAGATAGGCACTCGATCAAGTCATCCGGAAATAGAAATCTCCTGTCACTCTAGAAAGCCATATGCTAGCTAACAGTTGATAAAAAAACCGCTGGCGGAATCTCTAGTGCAAAAACGTTAAGTATTTTTATTTATTTATTTTTTTTTTTCTAAACTAATCCTAAATGTTTTGTTACATTGCTTTAAATTTGCTTTTCGTGTTTTATGTATTTTGTCTGTATTTCTCCTGTCTTTTTTGTCTGTATTCCGTATTATCCGTCCAGCCCTCCTGCTACAAAGCTGAACGTTTTAAAAATTACAAAATGCCGGCAACTAACGATAAAAAAAAAAATGCCGGAAATTATTCTCTAGAGTAGATAAACTTAGGACTTTATAAAAAAAAAAAAGCTAGAATTTTTTTTTTTTTTTTTTTAACAAAAAAAAATGTAAATTAGATATTGTTTACACATAGAAACGTTACGACTTTTATTCTGTAGATAGGCACTCGATCAAGTCATCCGGAAATAGAAATCTCCTGTCACTCTAGTAAGCCATATGCTAGCTAACAGTTGATAAAAAAACCGCTGGCGGAATCTCTAGTGCAAAAACGTTAAGTATTTTTATTTATTTTATTTTTTTTTTTCTAAACTAATCCTAAATGTTTTGTTACATTGTTTTAAATTTGCTTTTCGTGTTTTATGTATTTTGTCTGTATTTCTCCTGTCTTTTTGTCTGTATTCCGTATTATCCGTCCAGCCCTCCTGCTACAAAGCTGAACGTTTTAAAACAAACAAAATGCCGGCAACTAACGATAAAAAAAAAAAAAAAAAAATGCCGGAAATTATTCTCTAGAGTAGATAAACTTAGGACTTTATAAAAAAAAAAGCTAGAATTTTTTTTTTTTTTTTTTTTTTTTAACAAAAAAAAAATGTAAATTAGATATTGTTTACACATAGAAACGTTACGACTTTTATTCTGTAGATAGGCACTCGATCAAGTCATCCGGAAATAGAAATCTCCTGTCACTCTAGTAAGCCATATGCTAGCTAACAGTTGATAAAAAAAACCGCTGGCGGAATCTCTAGTGCAAAAACGTTAAGTATTTTTATTTATTTTATTTTTTTATTTTTTCTAAACTAATCCTAAATGTTTTGTTACATTGTTTTAAATTTGCTTTTCGTGTTTTATGTATTTTGTCTGTATTTCTCCTGTCTTTTTGTCTGTATTCCGTATTATCCGTCCAGCCCTCCTGCTACAAAGCTGAACGTTTTAAAACAAACAAAATGCCGGCAACTAACGATAAAAAAAAAAAAAAATGCTGGAAATTATTCTCTAGAGTAGATAAACTTAGGACTTTACAAAAAAAAAAAAAAAAAGCTAGAATTTTTTTTTTTTTTTTAACAAAAAAAAAATGTAAATTAGATATTGTTTACACATAGAAACGTTACGACTTTTATTCTGTAGATAGGCACTCGATCAAGTCATCCGGAAATAGAAATCTCCTGTCACTCTAGTAAGCCATATGCTAGCTAACAGTTGATAAAAAAAACCGCTGGCGGAATCTCTAGTGCAAAAACGTTAAGTATTTTTATTTATTTATTTTTTTTTTCTAAACTAATCCTAAATGTTTTGTTACATTGTTTTAAATTTGCTTTTCGTGTTTTATGTATTTTGTCTGTATTTCTCCTGTCTTTTTGTCTGTATTCCGTATTATCCGTCCAGCCCTCCTGCTACAAAGCTGAACGTTTTAAAACAAACAAAATGCCGGCAACTAACGATAAAAAAAAAAAAAAATGCCGGAAATTATTCTCTAGAGTAGATAAACTTAGGACTTTATAAAAAAAAAGCTAGAATTTTTTTTTTTTTTTTTTAACAAAAAAAAAATGTAAATTAGATATTGTTTACACATAGAAACGTTACGACTTTTATTCTGTAGATAGGCACTCGATCAAGTCATCCGGAAATAGAAATCTCCTGTCACTCTAGTAAGCCATATGCTAGCTAACAGTTGATAAAAAAACCGCTGGCGGAATCTCTAGTGCAAAAACGTTAAGTATTTTTATTTATTTTATTATTTTTTTTTTCTAAACTAATCCTAAATGTTTTGTTACATTGTTTTAAATTTGCTTTTCGTGTTTTATGTATTTTGTCTGTATTTCTCCTGTCTTTTTGTCTGTATTCCGTATTATCCGTCCAGCCCTCCTGCTACAAAGCTGAACGTTTTAAAACAAACAAAATGCCGGCAACTAACGATAAAAAAAAAATGCCGGAAATTATTCTCTAGAGTAGATAAACTTAGGACTTTATAAAAAAAAAAAAGCTAGAATTTTTTTTTTTTTTTTTTTTTTAACAAAAAAAAATGTAAATTAGATATTGTTTACACATAGAAACGTTACGACTTTTATTCTGTAGATAGGCACTCGATCAAGTCATCCGGAAATAGAAATCTCCTGTCACTCTAGTAAGCCATATGCTAGCTAACAGTTGATAAAAAAACCGCTGGCGGAATCTCTAGTGCAAAAACGTTAAGTATTTTTATTTATTTTTTTTTTTTTTTCTAAACTAATCCTAAATGTTTTGTTACATTGTTTTTAATTTGCTTTTCGTGTTTTATGTATTTTGTCTGTATTTCTCCTGTCTTTTTGTCTGTATTCCGTATTATCCGTCCAGCCCTCCTGCTACAAAGCTGAACGTTTTAAAACAAACAAAATGCCGGCAACTAACGATAAAAAAAAAAAATGCCGGAAATTATTCTCTAGAGTAGATAAACTTAGGACTTTATAAAAAAAAAAAAGCTAGAATTTTTTTTTATTTTTTTTTTACCAAAAAAAAATGTAAATTAGATATTGTTTACACATAGAAACGTTACGACTTTTATTCTGTAGATAAATACTCGATCAAGTCATCCGGAAATAGAAATCTCCTGTCACTCTAGTAAGCCATATGCTAGCTAACAGTTGATAAAAAAACCGCTGGCGGAATCTCTAGTGCAAAAACGTTAAGTATTTTTATTTATTTATTTTTTTTTTTCTAAACTAATCCTAAATGTTTTGTTACATTGTTTTAAATTTGCTTTTCGTGTTTTATGTATTTTGTCTGTATTTCTCCTGTCTTTTTGTCTGTATTCCGTATTATCCGTCCAGCCCTCCTGCTACAAAGCTGAACGTTTTAAAACAAACAAAATGCCGGCAACTAACGATAAAAAAAAAAATCCTGGAAATTATTCTCTAGAGTAGATAAACTTAGGACTTTATAAAAAAAAAAAGCTAGAATTTTTTTTTTTTTTTTTTTTAACAAAAAAAAATGTAAATTAGATATTGTTTACACATAGAAACGTTACGACTTTTATTCTGTAGATAGGCACTCGATCAAGTCATCCGGAAATAGAAATCTCCTGTCACTCTAGTAAGCCATATGCTAGCTAACAGTTGATAAAAAAACCGCTGGCAGAATCTCTAGTGCAAAAACGTTAAGTATTTTTATTTATTTATTTTTTTTTTTCTAAACTAATCCTAAATGTTTTGTTACATTGTTTTAAATTTGCTTTTCGTGTTTTATGTATTTTGTCTGTATTTCTCCTGTCTTTTTGTCTGTATTCCGTATTATCCGTCCAGCCCTCCTGCTACAAAGCTGAACGTTTTAAAACAAACAAAATGCCGGCAACTAACGATAAAAAAAAAATGCCGGAAATTATTCTCTAGAGTAGATAAACTTAGGACTTTATAAAAAAAAAAAGCTAGAATTTTTTTTTTTTTTTTTTTTTTTACAAAAAAAAATGTAAATTAGATATTGTTTACACATAGAAACGTTACGACTTTTATTCTGTAGAAAGGCACTCGATCAAGTCATCCGGAAATAGAAATCTCCTGTCACTCTAGTAAGCCATATGCTAGCTAACAGTTGATAAAAAACCGCTGGCGGAATCTCTAGTGCAAAAACGTTAAGTATTTTTATTTATTTTATTATTTTTTTTTCTAAACTAATCCTAAATGTTTTGTTACATTGTTTTAAATTTGCTTTTCGTGTTTTATGTATTTTGTCTGTATTTCTCCTGTCTTTTTGTCTGTATTCCGTATTATCCGTCCAGCCCTCCTGCTACAAAGCTGAACGTTTTAAAAAAAACAAAATGCCGGCAACTGACGATAAAAAAAAAAAAAAAATGCCGGAAATTATTCTCTAGAGTAGATAAACTTAGGACTTTATAAAAAAAAAAAAGCTAGAATTTTTTTTTTTTTTTTTTTTAACAAAAAAAAAATGTAAATTAGATATTGTTTACACATAGAAACGTTACGACTTTTATTCTGTAGATAGGCACTCGATCAAGTCATCCGGAAATAGAAATCTCCTGTCACTCTAGTAAGCCATATGCTAGCTAACAGTTGATAAAAAACCGCTGGCGGAATCTCTAGTGCAAAAACGTTAAGTATTTTTATTTATTTTATTTTTTGTTTTTCTAAACTAATCCTAAATGTTTTGTTACATTGTTTTAAATTTGCTTTTCGTGTTTTATGTATTTTGTCTGTATTTCTCCTGTCTTTTTGTCTGTATTCCGTATTATCCGTCCAGCCCTCCTGCTACAAAGCTGAACGTTTTAAAACAAACAAAATGCCGGCAACTAACGATAAAAAAAAAAAAAAAAATGCCGGAAATTATTCTCTAGAGTAGATAAACTTAGGACTTTATAAAAAAAAAAGCTAGAATTTTTTTTTTTTTTTTTTTTTTAACAAAAAAAAAATGTAAATTAGATATTGTTTACACATAGAAACGTTACGACTTTTATTCTGTAGATAGGCACTCGATCAAGTCATCCGGAAATAGAAATCTCCTGTCACTCTAGTAAGCCATATGCTAGCTAACAGTTGATAAAAAAAACCGCTGGCGGAATCTCTAGTGCAAAAACGTTAAGTATTTTTATTTATTTTATTTTTTTATTTTTTCTAAACTAATCCTAAATGTTTTGTTACATTGTTTTAAATTTGCTTTTCGTGTTTTATGTATTTTGTCTGTATTTCTCCTGTCTTTTTGTCTGTATTCCGTATTATCCGTCCAGCCCTCCTGCTACAAAGCTGAACGTTTTAAAACAAACAAAATGCCGGCAACTAACGATAAAAAAAAAAAAAAATGCCGGAAATTATTCTCTAGAGTAGATAAACTTAGGACTTTACAAAAAAAAAAAAAAAAAGCTAGAATTTTTTTTTTTTTTTTAACAAAAAAAAAATGTAAATTAGATATTGTTTACACATAGAAACGTTACGACTTTTATTCTGTAGATAGGCACTCGATCAAGTCATCCGGAAATAGAAATCTCCTGTCACTCTAGTAAGCCATATGCTAGCTAACAGTTGATAAAAAAAACCGCTGGCGGAATCTCTAGTGCAAAAACGTTAAGTATTTTTATTTATTTATTTTTTTTTTCTAAACTAATCCTAAATGTTTTGTTACATTGTTTTAAATTTGCTTTTCGTGTTTTATGTATTTTGTCTGTATTTCTCCTGTCTTTTTGTCTGTATTCCGTATTATCCGTCCAGCCCTCCTGCTACAAAGCTGAACGTTTTAAAACAAACAAAATGCCGGCAACTAACGATAAAAAAAAAAAAAAAATGCCGGAAATTATTCTCTAGAGTAGATAAACTTAGGACTTTATAAAAAAAAAGCTAGAATTTTTTTTTTTTTTTTTTAACAAAAAAAAAATGTAAATTAGATATTGTTTACACATAGAAACGTTACGACTTTTATTCTGTAGATAGGCACTCGATCAAGTCATCCGGAAATAGAAATCTCCTGTCACTCTAGTAAGCCATATGCTAGCTAAAAGTTGATAAAAAAACCGCTGGCGGAATCTCTAGTGCAAAAACGTTAAGTATTTTTATTTATTTTATTATTTTTTTTTTCTAAACTAATCCTAAATGTTTTGTTACATTGTTTTAAATTTGCTTTTCGTGTTTTATGTATTTTGTCTGTATTTCTCCTGTCTTTTTGTCTGTATTCCGTATTATCCGTCCAGCCCTCCTGCTACAAAGCTGAACGTTTTAAAACAAACAAAATGCCGGCAACTAACGATAAAAAAAAAAATGCCGGAAATTATTCTCTAGAGTAGATAAACTTAGGACTTTATAAAAAAAAAAAGCTAGAATTTTTTTTTTTTTTTTTTTTTTAACAAAAAAAAATGTAAATTAGATATTGTTTACACATAGAAACGTTACGACTTTTATTCTGTAGATAGGCACTCGATCAAGTCATCCGGAAATAGAAATCTCCTGTCACTCTAGTAAGCCATATGCTAGCTAACAGTTGATAAAAAAACCGCTGGCGGAATCTCTAGTGCAAAAACGTTAAGTATTTTTATTTATTTTTTTTTTTTTTTCTAAACTAATCCTAAATGTTTTGTTACATTGTTTTTAATTTGCTTTTCGTGTTTTATGTATTTTGTCTGTATTTCTCCTGTCTTTTTGTCTGTATTCCGTATTATCCGTCCAGCCCTCCTGCTACAAAGCTGAACGTTTTAAAACAAACAAAATGCCGGCAACTAACGATAAAAAAAAAAAATGCCGGAAATTATTCTCTAGAGTAGATAAACTTAGGACTTTATAAAAAAAAAAAAGCTAGAATTTTTTTTTATTTTTTTTTTACCAAAAAAAAATGTAAATTAGATATTGTTTACACATAGAAACGTTACGACTTTTATTCTGTAGATAAATACTCGATCAAGTCATCCGGAAATAGAAATCTCCTGTCACTCTAGTAAGCCATATGCTAGCTAACAGTTGATAAAAAAACCGCTGGCGGAATCTCTAGTGCAAAAACGTTAAGTATTTTTATTTATTTTTTTTTTTTTTCTAAACTAATCCTAAATGTTTTGTTACATTGTTTTAAATTTGCTTTTCGTGTTTTATGTATTTTGTCTGTATTTCTCCTGTCTTTTTGTCTGTATTCCGTATTATCCGTCCAGCCCTCCTGCTACAAAGCTGAACGTTTTAAAACAAACAAAATGCCGGCAACTAACGATAAAAAAAAAAATCCTGGAAATTATTCTCTAGAGTAGATAAACTTAGGACTTTATAAAAAAAAAAAGCTAGAATTTTTTTTTTTTTTTTTTTTTAACAAAAAAAAATGTAAATTAGATATTGTTTACACATAGAAACGTTACGACTTTTATTCTGTAGATAGGCACTCGATCAAGTCATCCGGAAATAGAAATCTCCTGTCACTCTAGTAAGCCATATGCTAGCTAACAGTTGATAAAAAAACCGCTGGCAGAATCTCTAGTGCAAAAACGTTAAGTATTTTTATTTATTTATTTTTTTTTTTCTAAACTAATCCTAAATGTTTTGTTACATTGTTTTAAATTTGCTTTTCGTGTTTTATGTATTTTGTCTGTATTTCTCCTGTCTTTTTGTCTGTATTCCGTATTATCCGTCCAGCCCTCCTGCTACAAAGCTGAACGTTTTAAAACAAACAAAATGCCGGCAACTAACGATAAAAAAAAAAATGCCGGAAATTATTCTCTAGAGTAGATAAACTTAGGACTTTATAAAAAAAAAAAAGCTAGAATTTTTTTTTTTTTTTTTTTTTTTTTACAAAAAAAAATGTAAATTAGATATTGTTTACACATAGAAACGTTACGACTTTTATTCTGTAGAAAGGCACTCGATCAAGTCATCCGGAAATAGAAATCTCCTGTCACTCTAGTAAGCCATATGCTAGCTAACAGTTGATAAAAAACCGCTGGCGGAATCTCTAGTGCAAAAACGTTAAGTATTTTTATTTATTTTATTATTTTTTTTTCTAAACTAATCCTAAATGTTTTGTTACATTGTTTTAAATTTGCTTTTCGTGTTTTATGTATTTTGTCTGTATTTCTCCTGTCTTTTTGTCTGTATTCCGTATTATCCGTCCAGCCCTCCTGCTACAAAGCTGAACGTTTTAAAAAAAACAAAATGCCGGCAACTAACGATAAAAAAAAAAAAAATGCCGGAAATTATTCTCTAGAGTAGATAAACTTAGGACTTTATAAAAAAAAAAAAAGCTAGAATTTTTTTTTTTTTTTTTTTTAACAAAAAAAAAATGTAAATTAGATATTGTTTACACATAGAAACGTTACGACTTTTATTCTGTAGATAGGCACTCGATCAAGTCATCCGGAAATAGAAATCTCCTGTCACTCTAGTAAGCCATATGCTAGCAAACAGTTGATAAAAAAACCGCTGGCGGAATCTCTAGTGCAAAAACGTTAAGTATTTTTATTTATTTTATTTTTTTTTTCTAAACTAATCCTAAATGTTTTGTTACATTGTTTTAAATTTGCTTTTCGTGTTTTATGTATTTTGTCTGTATTTCTCCTGTCTTTTTGTCTGTATTCCGTATTATCCGTCCAGCCCTCCTGCTACAAAGCTGAACGTTTTAAAACAAACAAAATGCCGGCAACTAACGATAAAAAAAAAAAAAAAAATGCCGGAAATTATTCTCTAGAGTAGATAAACTTAGGACTTTATAAAAAAAAAAGCTAGAATTTTTTTTTTTTTTTTTTTTTTTAACAAAAAAAAAATGTAAATTAGATATTGTTTACACATAGAAACGTTACGACTTTTATTCTGTAGATAGGCACTCGATCAAGTCATCCGGAAATAGAAATCTCCTGTCACTCTAGTAAGCCATATGCTAGCTAACAGTTGATAAAAAAAACCGCTGGCGGAATCTCTAGTGCAAAAACGTTAAGTATTTTTATTTATTTTATTTTTTTATTTTTTCTAAACTAATCCTAAATGTTTTGTTACATTGTTTTAAATTTGCTTTTCGTGTTTTATGTATTTTGTCTGTATTTCTCCTGTCTTTTTGTCTGTATTCCGTATTATCCGTCCAGCCCTCCTGCTACAAAGCTGAACGTTTTAAAACAAACAAAATGCCGGCAACTAACGATAAAAAAAAAAAAAAATGCCGGAAATTATTCTCTAGAGTAGATAAACTTAGGACTTTACAAAAAAAAAAAAAAAAAGCTAGAATTTTTTTTTTTTTTTTAACAAAAAAAAAATGTAAATTAGATATTGTTTACACATAGAAACGTTACGACTTTTATTCTGTAGATAGGCACTCGATCAAGTCATCCGGAAATAGAAATCTCCTGTCACTCTAGTAAGCCATATGCTAGCTAACAGTTGATAAAAAAAACCGCTGGCGGAATCTCTAGTGCAAAAACGTTAAGTATTTTTATTTATTTATTTTTTTTTTCTAAACTAATCCTAAATGTTTTGTTACATTGTTTTAAATTTGCTTTTCGTGTTTTATGTATTTTGTCTGTATTTCTCCTGTCTTTTTGTCTGTATTCCGTATTATCCGTCCAGCCCTCCTGCTACAAAGCTGAACGTTTTAAAACAAACAAAATGCCGGCAACTAACGATAAAAAAAAAAAAAAAATGCCGGAAATTATTCTCTAGAGTAGATAAACTTAGGACTTTATAAAAAAAAAGCTAGAATTTTTTTTTTTTTTTTTTAACAAAAAAAAAATGTAAATTAGATATTGTTTACACATAGAAACGTTACGACTTTTATTCTGTAGATAGGCACTCGATCAAGTCATCCGGAAATAGAAATCTCCTGTCACTCTAGTAAGCCATATGCTAGCTAAAAGTTGATAAAAAAACCGCTGGCGGAATCTCTAGTGCAAAAACGTTAAGTATTTTTATTTATTTTATTATTTTTTTTTTCTAAACTAATCCTAAATGTTTTGTTACATTGTTTTAAATTTGCTTTTCGTGTTTTATGTATTTTGTCTGTATTTCTCCTGTCTTTTTGTCTGTATTCCGTATTATCCGTCCAGCCCTCCTGCTACAAAGCTGAACGTTTTAAAACAAACAAAATGCCGGCAACTAACGATAAAAAAAAAAATGCCGGAAATTATTCTCTAGAGTAGATAAACTTAGGACTTTATAAAAAAAAAAAGCTAGAATTTTTTTTTTTTTTTTTTTTAACAAAAAAAAATGTAAATTAGATATTGTTTACACATAGAAACGTTACGACTTTTATTCTGTAGATAGGCACTCGATCAAGTCATCCGGAAATAGAAATCTCCTGTCACTCTAGTAAGCCATATGCTAGCTAACAGTTGATAAAAAAACCGCTGGCGGAATCTCTAGTGCAAAAACGTTAAGTATTTTTATTTATTTTTTTTTTTTTTTCTAAACTAATCCTAAATGTTTTGTTACATTGTTTTTAATTTGCTTTTCGTGTTTTATGTATTTTGTCTGTATTTCTCCTGTCTTTTTGTCTGTATTCCGTATTATCCGTCCAGCCCTCCTGCTACAAAGCTGAACGTTTTAAAACAAACAAAATGCCGGCAACTAACGATAAAAAAAAAAAATGCCGGAAATTATTCTCTAGAGTAGATAAACTTAGGACTTTATAAAAAAAAAAAAGCTAGAATTTTTTTTTATTTTTTTTTTACCAAAAAAAAATGTAAATTAGATATTGTTTACACATAGAAACGTTACGACTTTTATTCTGTAGATAAATACTCGATCAAGTCATCCGGAAATAGAAATCTCCTGTCACTCTAGTAAGCCATATGCTAGCTAACAGTTGATAAAAAAACCGCTGGCGGAATCTCTAGTGCAAAAACGTTAAGTATTTTTATTTATTTTTTTTTTTTTTCTAAACTAATCCTAAATGTTTTGTTACATTGTTTTAAATTTGCTTTTCGTGTTTTATGTATTTTGTCTGTATTTCTCCTGTCTTTTTGTCTGTATTCCGTATTATCCGTCCAGCCCTCCTGCTACAAAGCTGAACGTTTTAAAACAAACAAAATGCCGGCAACTAACGATAAAAAAAAAAATCCTGGAAATTATTCTCTAGAGTAGATAAACTTAGGACTTTATAAAAAAAAAAAGCTAGAATTTTTTTTTTTTTTTTTTTTTAACAAAAAAAAATGTAAATTAGATATTGTTTACACATAGAAACGTTACGACTTTTATTCTGTAGATAGGCACTCGATCAAGTCATCCGGAAATAGAAATCTCCTGTCACTCTAGTAAGCCATATGCTAGCTAACAGTTGATAAAAAAACCGCTGGCAGAATCTCTAGTGCAAAAACGTTAAGTATTTTTATTTATTTATTTTTTTTTTTCTAAACTAATCCTAAATGTTTTGTTACATTGTTTTAAATTTGCTTTTCGTGTTTTATGTATTTTGTCTGTATTTCTCCTGTCTTTTTGTCTGTATTCCGTATTATCCGTCCAGCCCTCCTGCTACAAAGCTGAACGTTTTAAAACAAACAAAATGCCGGCAACTAACGATAAAAAAAAAAATGCCGGAAATTATTCTCTAGAGTAGATAAACTTAGGACTTTATAAAAAAAAAAAAGCTAGAATTTTTTTTTTTTTTTTTTTTTTTTTACAAAAAAAAATGTAAATTAGATATTGTTTACACATAGAAACGTTACGACTTTTATTCTGTAGAAAGGCACTCGATCAAGTCATCCGGAAATAGAAATCTCCTGTCACTCTAGTAAGCCATATGCTAGCTAACAGTTGATAAAAAACCGCTGGCGGAATCTCTAGTGCAAAAACGTTAAGTATTTTTATTTATTTTATTATTTTTTTTTCTAAACTAATCCTAAATGTTTTGTTACATTGTTTTAAATTTGCTTTTCGTGTTTTATGTATTTTGTCTGTATTTCTCCTGTCTTTTTGTCTGTATTCCGTATTATCCGTCCAGCCCTCCTGCTACAAAGCTGAACGTTTTAAAAAAAACAAAATGCCGGCAACTAACGATAAAAAAAAAAAAAAATGCCGGAAATTATTCTCTAGAGTAGATAAACTTAGGACTTTATAAAAAAAAAAAAAGCTAGAATTTTTTTTTTTTTTTTTTTTAACAAAAAAAAAATGTAAATTAGATATTGTTTACACATAGAAACGTTACGACTTTTATTCTGTAGATAGGCACTCGATCAAGTCATCCGGAAATAGAAATCTCCTGTCACTCTAGTAAGCCATATGCTAGCAAACAGTTGATAAAAAAACCGCTGGCGGAATCTCTAGTGCAAAAACGTTAAGTATTTTTATTTATTTTATTTTTTTTTTCTAAACTAATCCTAAATGTTTTGTTACATTGTTTTAAATTTGCTTTTCGTGTTTTATGTATTTTGTCTGTATTTCTCCTGTCTTTTTGTCTGTATTCCGTATTATCCGTCCAGCCCTCCTGCTACAAAGCTGAACGTTTTAAAACAAACAAAATGCCGGCAACTAACGATAAAAAAAAATGCCGGAAATTATTCTCTAGAGTAGATAAACTTAGGACTTTATAAAAAAAAAAAAGCTAGAATTTTTTTTTTTTTTTTAACAAAAAAAAAATGTAAATTAGATATTGTTTACACATAGAAACGTTACGACTTTTATTCTGTAGATAGGCACTCGATCAAGTCATCCGGAAATAGAAATCTCCTGTCACTCTAGTAAGCCATATGCTAGCTAACAGTTGATAAAAAAACCGCTGGCGGAATCTCTAGTGCAAAAACGTTAAGTATTTTTATTTATTTTATTATTTTTTTTTCTAAACTAATCCTAAATGTTTTGTTACATTGTTTTAAATTTGCTTTTCGTGTTTTATGTATTTTGTCTGTATTTCTCCTGTCTTTTTGTCTGTATTCCGTATTATCCGTCCAGCCCTCCTGCTACAAAGCTGAACGTTTTAAAACAAACAAAATGCCGGCAACTAACGATAAAAAAAAATGCCGGAAATTATTCTCTAGAGTAGATAAACTTAGGACTTTATAAAAAAAAAAAAGCTAGAATTTTTTTTTTTTTTTAACAAAAAAAAAATGTAAATTAGATATTGTTTACACATAGAAACGTTACGACTTTTATTCTGTAGATAGGCACTCGATCAAGTCATCCGGAAATAGAAATCTCCTGTCACTCTAGTAAGCCATATGCTAGCTAACAGTTGATAAAAAAACCGCTGGCGGAATCTCTAGTGCAAAAACGTTAAGTATTTTTATTTATTTTATTATTTTTTTTTCTAAACTAATCCTAAATGTTTTGTTACATTGTTTTAAATTTGCTTTTCGTGTTTTATGTATTTTGTCTGTATTTCTCCTGTCTTTTTGTCTGTATTCCGTATTATCCGTCCAGCCCTCCTGCTACAAAGCTGAACGTTTTAAAACAAACAAAATGCCGGCAACTAACGATAAAAAAAAATGCCGGAAATTATTCTCTAGAGTAGATAAACTTAGGACTTTATAAAAAAAAAAAAGCTAGAATTTTTTTTTTTTTTTTTTTTTAACAAAAAAAAATGTAAATTAGATATTGTTTACACATAGAAACGTTACGACTTTTATTCTGTAGATAGGCACTCGATCAAGTCATCCGGAAATAGAAATCTCCTGTCACTCTAGTAAGCCATATGCTAGCTAACAGTTGATAAAAAAACCGCTGGCGGAATCTCTAGTGCAAAAACGTTAAGTATTTTTATTTATTTTATTTTTTTTTTTCTAAACTAATCCTAAATGTTTTGTTACATTGTTTTAAATTTGCTTTTCGTGTTTTATGTATTTTGTCTGTATTTCTCCTGTCTTTTTGTCTGTATTCCGTATTATCCGTCCAGCCCTCCTGCTACAAAGCTGAACGTTTTAAAACAAACAAAATGCCGGCAACTAACGATAAAAAAAAAAATGCCGGAAATTATTCTCTAGAGTAGATACACTTAGGACTTTATAAAAAAAAAAAGCTAGAATTTTTTTTTTTTTTTTTTTAACAAAAAAAAATGTAAATTAGATATTGTTTACACATAGAAACGTTACGACTTTTATTCTGTAGATAGGCACTCGATCAAGTCATCCGGAAATAGAAATCTCCTGTCACTCTAGTAAGCCATATGCTAGCTAACAGTTGATAAAAAAACCGCTGGCGGAATCTCTAGTGCAAAAACGTTAAGTATTTTTATTTATTTTATTTTTTTTTTCTAAACTAATCCTAAATGTTTTGTTACATTGTTTTAAATTTGCTTTTCGTGTTTTATGTATTTTGTCTGTATTTCTCCTGTCTTTTTGTCTGTATTCCGTATTATCCGTCCAGCCCTCCTGCTACAAAGCTGAACGTTTTAAAACAAACAAAATGCCGGCAACTAACGATAAAAAAAAAATGCCGGAAATTATTCTCTAGAGTAGATAAACTTAGGACTTTATAAAAAAAAAAAGCTAGAATTTTTTTTTTTTTTAACAAAAAAAAAATGTAAATTAGATATTGTTTACACAGAAACGTTACGACTTTTATTCTGTAGATAGGCACTCGATCAAGTCATCCGGAAATAGAAATCTCCTGTCACTCTAGTAAGCCATATGCTAGCTAACAGTTGATAAAAAAACCGCTGGCGGAATCTCTAGTGCAAAAACGTTAAGTATTTTTATTTATTTTATTATTTTTTTTTTCTAAACTAATCCTAAATGTTTTGTTACATTGTTTTAAATTTGCTTTTCGTGTTTTATGTATTTTGTCTGTATTTCTCCTGTCTTTTTGTCTGTATTCCGTATTATCCGTCCAGCCCTCCTGCTACAAAGCTGAACGTTTTAAAACAAACAAAATGCCGGCAACTAACGATAAAAAAAAAAAATGCCGGAAATTATTCTCTAGAGTAGATAAACTTATGACTTTATAAAAAAAAAAAGCTAGAATTTTTTTTTTTTTTTTTTTTTACAAAAAAAAAAATATAAATTAGATATTGTTTATACATAGAAACGTTACGACTTTTATTCTGTAGATAGGCACTCGATCAAGTCATCCGGAAATAGAAATCTCCTGTCACTCTAGTAAGCCATATGCTAGCTAACAGTTGATAAAAAAAACCGCTGGCGGAATCTCTAGTGCAAAAACGTTAAGTATTTTTATTTTTTTTATTTTTTTTTTCTAAACTAATCCTAAATGTTTTGTTACATTGTTTTAAATTTGCTTTTCGTGTTTTATGTATTTTGTCTGTATTTCTCCTGTCTTTTTGTCTGTATTCCGTATTATCCGTCCAGCCCTCCTGCTACAAAGCTGAACGTTTTAAAACAAACAAAATGCCGGCAACTAACGATAAAAAAAAAAAATGCCGGAAATTATTCTCTAGAGTAGATACACTTAGGACTTTATAAAAAAAAAAAGCTAGAATTTTTTTTTTTTTTTTTTTAACAAAAAAAAATGTAAATTAGATATTGTTTACACATAGAAACGTTACGACTTTTATTCTGTAGATAGGCACTCGATCAAGTCATCCGGAAATAGAAATCTCCTGTCACTCTAGTAAGCCATATGCTAGCTAACAGTTGATAAAAAAAATCGCTGGCTGAATCTCTAGTGCAAAAACGTTAAGTATTTTTATTTATTTTATTTTTTTTTTCTAAACTAATCCTAAATGTTTTGTTACATTGTTTTAAATTTGCTTTTCGTGTTTTATGTATTTTGTCTGTATTTCTCCTGTCTTTTTGTCTGTATTCCGTATTATCCGTCCAGCCCTCCTGCTACAAAGCTGAACGTTTTAAAACAAACAAAATGCCGGCAACTAACGATACAAAAAAAAAAAAAATGCCGGAAATTATTCTCTAGAGTAGATAAACTTAGGACTTTATAAAAAAAAAAAAGCTAGAATTTTTTTTTTTTTTTTTAACAAACAAAAATGTAAATTAGATATTGTTTACACATAGAAACGTTACGACTTTTATTCTGTAGATAGGCACTCGATAAAGTCATCCGGAAATAGAAATCTCCTGTCACTCTAGTAAGCCATATGCTAGCTAACAGTTGATAAAAAAAACCGCTGGCGGAATCTCTAGTGCAAAAACGTTAAGTATTTTTATTTATTTTATTTTTTTTTTCTAAACTAATCCTAAATGTTTTGTTACATTGTTTTAAATTTGCTTTTCGTGTTTTATGTATTTTGTCTGTATTTCTCCTGTCTTTTTGTCTGTATTCCGTATTATCCGTCCAGCCCTCCTGCTACAAAGCTGAACGTTTTAAAACAAACAAAATGCCGGCAACTAACGATAAAAAAAAATGCCGGAAATTATTCTCTAGAGTAGATAAACTTAGGACTTTATAAAAAAAAAAGCTAGAATTTTTTTTTTTTTTTTTAACAAAAAAAAAATGTAAATTAGATATTGTTTACACATAGAAACGTTACGACTTTTATTCTGTAGATAGGCACTCGATCAAGTCATCCGGAAATAGAAATCTCCTGTCACTCTAGTAAGCCATATGCTAGCTAACAGTTGATAAAAAAAACCGCTGGCTGAATCTCTAGTGCAAAAACGTTAAGTATTTTTATTTATTTTATTTTTTTTTCTAAACTAATCCTAAATGTTTTGTTACATTGTTTTAAATTTGCTTTTCGTGTTTTATGTATTTTGTCTGTATTTCTACTGTCTTTTTGTCTGTATTCCGTATTATCCGTCCAGCCCTCCTGCTACAAAGCTGAACGTTTTAAAACAAACAAAATGCCGGCAACTAACGATAAAAAAAAAAAAATGCCGGAAATTATTCTCTAGAGTAGATAAACTTAGGACTTTATAAAAAAAAAAAAAGCTAGAATTTTTTTTTTTTTTTTTTTTTTTAACAAATAAAAAATGTAAATTAGATATTGTTTACACATAGAAACGTTACGACTTTTATTCTGTAGATAGGCACTCGATCAAGTCATCCGGAAATAGAAATCTCCTGTCACTCTAGTAAGCCATATGCTAGCTAACAGTTGATAAAAAAACCGCTGGCGGAATCTCTAGTGCAAAAACGTTAAGTATTTTTATTTATTTTATTTTTTTTTTCTAAACTAATCCTAAATGTTTTGTTACATTGTTTTAAATTTGCTTTTCGTGTTTTATGTATTTTGTCTGTATTTCTCCTGTCTTTTTGTCTGTATTCCGTATTATCCGTCCAGCCCTCCTGCTACAAAGCTGAACGTTTTAAAACAAACAAAATGCCGGCAACTAACGATAAAAAAAAAATGCCGGAAATTATTCTCTAGAGTAGATAAACTTAGGACTTTATAAAAAAAAAAAAGCTAGAATTTTTTTTTTTTTTTTTTTTTTAACAAAAAAAAAATGTAAATTAGATATTGTTTACACATAGAAACGTTACGACTTTTATTCTGTAGATAGGCACTCGATCAAGTCATCCGGAAATAGAAATCTCCTGTCACTCTAGTAAGCCATATGCTAGCTAACAGTTGATAAAAAAACCGCTGGCGGAATCTCTAGTGCAAAAACGTTAAGTATTTTTATTTATTTTTTTTTTTTTTCTAAACTAATCCTAAATAATTTGTTACATTGTTTTAAATTTGCTTTTCGTGTTTTATGTATTTTGTCTGTATTTCTCCTGTCTTTTTGTCTGTATTCCGTATTATCCGTCCAGCCCTCCTGCTACAAAGCTGAACGTTTTAAAACAAACAAAATGCCGGCAACTAACGATAAAAAAAAAATGCCGGAAATTATTCTCTAGAGTAGATAAACTTAGGGCTTTATAAAAAAAAAAAAGCTAGAATTTTTTTTTTTTTTTTAACAAAAAAAAAATGTAAATTAGATATTGTTTACACATAGAAACGTTACGACTTTTATTCTGTAGATAGGCACTCGATAAAGTCATCCGGAAATAGAAATCTCCTGTCACTCTAGTAAGCCATATGCTAGCTAACAGTTGATAAAAAAAACCGCTGGCGGAATCTCTAGTGCAAAAACGTTAAGTATTTTTATTTATTTTATTTTTTTTTTCTAAACTAATCCTACATGTTTTGTTACATTGTTTTAAATTTGCTTTTCGTGTTTTATGTATTTTGTCTGTATTTCTCCTGTCTTTTTGTCTGTATTCCGTATTATCCGTCCAGCCCTCCTGCTACAAAGCTGAACGTTTTAAAACAAACAAAATGCCGGCAACTAACGATAAAATAAAAATGCCGGAAATTATTCTCTAGAGTAGATAAACTTAGGACTTTATAAAAAAAAAAGCTAGAATTTTTTTTTTTTTTTAACAAAAAAAAATGTAAATTAGATATTGTTTACACATAGAAACGTTACGACTTTTATTCTGTAGATAGGCACTCGATCAAGTCATCCGGAAATAGAAATCTCCTGTCACTCTAGTAAGCCATATGCTAGCTAACAGTTGATAAAAAAACCGCTGGCGGAATCTCTAGTGCAAAAACGTTAAGTATTTTTATTTATTTTATTTTTTTTTTCTAAACTAATCCTAAATGTTTTGTTACATTGTTTTAAATTTGCTTTTCGTGTTTTATGTATTTTGTCTGTATTTCTCCTGTCTTTTTGTCTGTATTCCGTATTATCCGTCCAGCCCTCCTGCTACAAAGCTGAACGTTTTAAAACAAACAAAATGCCGGCAACTAACGATAAAAAAAAAAATGCCGGAAATTATTCTCTAGAGTAGATAAACTTAGGACTTTATAAAAAAAAAAAAGCTAGAATTTTTTTTTTTTTTTTTTTTAACAAAAAAAAATGTAAATTAGATATTGTTTACACATAGAAACGTTACGACTTTTATTCTGTAGATAGGCACTCGATCAAGTCATCCGGAAATAGAAATCTCCTGTCACTCTAGTAAGCCATATGCTAGCTAACAGTTGATAAAAAAACCGCTGGCGGAATCTCTAGTGCAAAAACGTTAAGTATTTTTATTTATTTTATTTTTTTTTTCTAAACTAATCCTAAATGTTTTGTTACATTGTTTTAAATTTGCTTTTCGTGTTTTATGTATTTTGTCTGTATTTCTCCTGTCTTTTTGTCTGTATTCCGTATTATCCGTCCAGCCCTCCTGCTACAAAGCTGAACGTTTTAAAACAAACAAAATGCCGGCAACTAACGATAAAAAAAAAATGCCGGAAATTATTCTCTAGAGTAGATAAACTTAGGACTTTATAAAAAAAAAAAAGCTAGAATTTTTTTTTTTTTTTTTTTTTTTAACAAAAAAAAATGTAAATTAGATATTGTTTACACATAGAAACGTTACGACTTTTATTCTGTAGATAGGCACTCGATCAAGTCATCCGGAAATAGAAATCTCCTGTCACTCTAGTAAGCCATATGCTAGCTAACAGTTGATAAAAAAACCGCTGGCGGAATCTCTAGTGCAAAAACGTTAAGTATTTTTATTTATTTATTTTTTTTTTTTCTAAACTAATCCTAAATGTTTTGTTACATTGTTTTAAATTTGCTTTTCGTGTTTTATGTATTTTGTCTGTATTTCTCCTGTCTTTTTGTCTGTATTCCGTATTATCCGTCCAGCCCTCCTGCTACAAAGCTGAACGTTTTAAAACAAACAAAATGCCGGCAACTAACGATAAAAAAAAAATGCCGGAAATTATTCTCTAGAGTAGATAAACTTAGGGCTTTATAAAAAAAAAAAAGCTAGAATTTTTTTTTTTTTTTTAACAAAAAAAAAATGTAAATTAGATATTGTTTACACATAGAAACGTTACGACTTTTATTCTGTAGATAGGCACTCGATAAAGTCATCCGGAAATAGAAATCTCCTGTCACTCTAGTAAGCCATATGCTAGCTAACAGTTGATAAAAAAAACCGCTGGCGGAATCTCTAGTGCAAAAACGTTAAGTATTTTTATTTATTTTATTTTTTTTTTCTAAACTAATCCTACATGTTTTGTTACATTGTTTTAAATTTGCTTTTCGTGTTTTATGTATTTTGTCTGTATTTCTCCTGTCTTTTTGTCTGTATTCCGTATTATCCGTCCAGCCCTCCTGCTACAAAGCTGAACGTTTTAAAACAAACAAAATGCCGGCAACTAACGATAAAATAAAAATGCCGGAAATTATTCTCTAGAGTAGATAAACTTAGGACTTTATAAAAAAAAAAGCTAGAATTTTTTTTTTTTTTTAACAAAAAAAAATGTAAATTAGATATTGTTTACACATAGAAACGTTACGACTTTTATTCTGTAGATAGGCACTCGATCAAGTCATCCGGAAATAGAAATCTCCTGTCACTCTAGTAAGCCATATGCTAGCTAACATTTGATAAAAAAACCGCTGGCGGAATCTCTAGTGCAAAAACGTTAAGTATTTTTATTTATTTTATTTTTTTTTCTAAACTAATCCTAAATGTTTTGTTACATTGTTTTAAATTTGCTTTTCGTGTTTTATGTATTTTGTCTGTATTTCTCCTGTCTTTTTGTCTGTATTCCGTATTATCCGTCCAGCCCTCCTGCTACTAAGCTGAACGTTTTAAAACAAACAAAATGCCGGCAACTAACGATAAAAAAAAAAAAAATGCCGGAAATTATTCTCTAGAGTAGATAAACTTAGGACTTTATAAAAAAAAAAGCTAGAATTTTTTTTTTTTTTTTTTTAACAAAAAAAAATGTAAATTAGATATTGTTTACACATAGAAACGTTACGACTTTTATTCTGTAGATAGGCACTCGATCAAGTCATCCGGAAATAGAAATCTCCTGTCACTCTAGTAAGCCATATGCTAGCTAACAGTTGATAAAAAAACCGCTGGCGGAATCTCTAGTGCAAAAACGTTAAGTATTTTTATTTATTTTATTTTTTTTTTCTAAACTAATCCTAAATGTTTTGTTACATTGTTTTAAATTTGCTTTTCGTGTTTTATGTATTTTGTCTGTATTTCTCCTGTCTTTTTGTCTGTATTCCGTATTATCCGTCCAGCCCTCCTGCTACAAAGCTGAACGTTTTAAAACAAACAAAATGCCGGCAACTAACGATAAAAAAAAAAAATGCCGGAAATTATTCTCTAGAGTAGATAAACTTAGGACTTTATAAAAAAAAAAAAAGCTAGAATTTTTTTTTTTTTTTTTTAACAAAAAAAAATGTAAATTAGATATTGTTTACACATAGAAACGTTACGACTTTTATTCTGTAGATAGGCACTCGATCAAGTCATCCGGAAATAGAAATCTCCTGTCACTCTAGTAAGCCATATGCTAGCTAACAGTTGATAAAAAAACCGCTGGCGGAATCTCTAGTGCAAAAACGTTAAGTATTTTTATTTATTTTATTTTTTTTTTCTAAACTAATCCTAAATGTTTTGTTACATTGTTTTAAATTTGCTTTTCGTGTTTTATGTATTTTGTCTGTATTTCTCCTGTCTTTTTGTCTGTATTCCGTATTATCCGTCCAGCCCTCCTGCTACAAAGCTGAACGTTTTAAAACAAACAAAATGCCGGCAACTAACGATAAAAAAAAAAATGCCGGAAATTATTCTCTAGAGTAGATAAACTTAGGGCTTTATAAAAAAAAAAAAGCTAGAATTTTTTTTTTTTTTTAACAAAAAAAAATGTAAATTAGATATTGTTTACACATAGAAACGTTACGACTTTTATTCTGTAGATAGGCACTCGATCAAGTCATCCGGAAATAGAAATCTCCTGTCACTCTAGTAAGCCATATGCTAGCTAACATTTGATAAAAAAACCGCTGGCGGAATCTCTAGTGCAAAAACGTTAAGTATTTTTATTTATTTTATTTTTTTTTCTAAACTAATCCTAAATGTTTTGTTACATTGTTTTAAATTTGCTTTTCGTGTTTTATGTATTTTGTCTGTATTTCTCCTGTCTTTTTGTCTGTATTCCGTATTATCCGTCCAGCCCTCCTGCTACTAAGCTGAACGTTTTAAAACAAACAAAATGCCGGCAACTAACGATAAAAAAAAAAAATGCCGGAAATTATTCTCTAGAGTAGATAAACTTAGGACTTTATAAAAAAAAAAGCTAGAATTTTTTTTTTTTTTTTTTTTTAACAAAAAAAAATGTAAATTAGATATTGTTTACACATAGAAACGTTACGACTTTTATTCTGTAGATAGGCACTCGATCAAGTCATCCGGAAATAGAAATCTCCTGTCACTCTAGTAAGCCATATGCTAGCTAACAGTTGATAAAAAACCGCTGGCGGAATCTCTAGTGCAAAAACGTTAAGTATTTTTATTTATTTTATTTTTTTTTTCTAAACTAATCCTAAATGTTTTGTTACATTGTTTTAAATTTGCTTTTCGTGTTTTATGTATTTTGTCTGTATTTCTCCTGTCTTTTTGTCTGTATTCCGTATTATCCGTCCAGCCCTCCTGCTACAAAGCTGAACGTTTTAAAACAAACAAAATGCCGGCAACTAACGATAAAAAAAAAAATGCCGGAAATTATTCTCTAGAGTAGATAAACTTAGGACTTTATAAAAAAAAAAAAAAGCTAGAATTTTTTTTTTTTTTTTTTTAACAAAAAAAAATGTAAATTAGATATTGTTTACACATAGAAACGTTACGACTTTTATTCTGTAGATAGGCACTCGATCAAGTCATCCGGAAATAGAAATCTCCTGTCACTCTAGTAAGCCATATGCTAGCTAACAGTTGATAAAAAAAACCGCTGGCGGAATCTCTAGTGCAAAAACGTTAAGTATTTTTATTTATTTTATTTTTTTTTTCTAAACTAATCCTAAATGTTTTGTTACATTGTTTTAAATTTGCTTTTCGTGTTTTATGTATTTTGTCTGTATTTCTCCTGTCTTTTTGTCTGTATTCCGTATTATCCGTCCAGCCCTCCTGCTACAAAGCTGAACGTTTTAAAACAAACAAAATGCCGGCAACTAACAATAAAAAAAAAAAAATGCCGGAAATTATTCTCTAGAGTAGATAAACTTAGGACTTTATAAAAAAAAAAAAGCAAGAATTTTTTTCTTTTTTTTTTTAACAAAAAAAAATGTAAATTACATATTGTTCACACATAGAAACGTTACGACTTTTATTCTGTAGATAGGCACTCGATCAAGTCATCCGGAAATAGAAATCTCCTGTCACTCTAGTAAGCCATATGCTAGCTAACATTTGATAAAAAAACCGCTGGCGGAATCTCTAGTGCAAAAACGTTAAGTATTTTTATTTATTTTATTTTTTTTTCTAAACTAATCCTAAATGTTTTGTTACATTGTTTTAAATTTGCTTTTCGTGTTTTATGTATTTTGTCTGTATTTCTCCTGTCTTTTTGTCTGTATTCCGTATTATCCGTCCAGCCCTCCTGCTACTAAGCTGAACGTTTTAAAACAAACAAAATGCCGGCAACTAACGATAAAAAAAAAAAAATGCCGGAAATTATTCTCTAGAGTAGATAAACTTAGGACTTTATAAAAAAAAAAGCTAGAATTTTTTTTTTTTTTTTAACAAAAAAAAATGTAAATTAGATATTGTTTACACATAGAAACGTTACGACTTTTATTCTGTAGATAGGCACTCGATCAAGTCATCCGGAAATAGAAATCTCCTGTCACTCTAGTAAGCCATATGCTAGCTAACAGTTGATAAAAAACCGCTGGCGGAATCTCTAGTGCAAAAACGTTAAGTATTTTTATTTATTTTATTTTTTTTTCTAAACTAATCCTAAATGTTTTGTTACATTGTTTTAAATTTGCTTTTCGTGTTTTATGTATTTTGTCTGTATTTCTCCTGTCTTTTTGTCTGTATTCCGTATTATCCGTCCAGCCCTCCTGCTACAAAGCTGAACGTTTTAAAACAAACAAAATGCCGGCAACTAACGATAAAAAAAAAATGCCGGAAATTATTCTCTAGAGTAGATAAACTTAGGACTTTATAAAAAAAAAAAAGCTAGAATTTTTTTTTTTTTTTTTTTAACAAAAAAAAATGTAAATTAGATATTGTTTACACATAGAAACGTTACGACTTTTATTCTGTAGATAGGCACTCGATCAAGTCATCCGGAAATAGAAATCTCCTGTCACTCTAGTAAGCCATATGCTAGCTAACAGTTGATAAAAAAAACCGCTGGCGGAATCTCTAGTGCAAAAACGTTAAGTATTTTTATTTATTTTATTTTTTTTTTTCTAAACTAATCCTAAATGTTTTGTTACATTGTTTTAAATTTGCTTTTCGTGTTTTATGTATTTTGTCTGTATTTCTCCTGTCTTTTTGTCTGTATTCCGTATTATCCGTCCAGCCCTCCTGCTACAAAGCTGAACGTTTTAAAACAAACAAAATGCCGGCAACTAACAATAAAAAAAAAAAATGCCGGAAATTATTCTCTAGAGTAGATAAACTTAGGACTTTATAAAAAAAAAAAAGCAAGAATTTTTTTCTTTTTTTTTTTAACAAAAAAAAATGTAAATTACATATTGTTCACACATAGAAACGTTACGACTTTTATTCTGTAGATAGGCACTCGATCAAGTCATCCGGAAATAGAAATCTCCTGTCACCCTAGTAAGCCATATGCTAGCTAACAGTTGATAAAAAAACCGCTGGCGGAATCTCTAGTGCAAAAACGTTAAGTATTTTTATTTATTTTATTATTTTTTTTTCTAAACTAATCCTAAATGTTTTGTTACATTGTTTTAAATTTGCTTTTCGTGTTTTATGTATTTTGTCTGTATTTCTCCTGTCTTTTTGTCTGTATTCCGTATTATCCGTCCAGCCCTCCTGCTACAAAGCTGAACGTTTTAAAACAAACAAAATGCCGGCAACTAACGATAAAAAAAAAAATGCCGGAAATTATTCTCTAGAGTAGATAAACTTAGGACTTTATAAAAAAAAAAAGCTAGAATTTTTTTTTTTTTTTTAACAAAAAAAAAATGTAAATTAGATATTGTTTACACATAGAAACGTTACGACTTTTATTCTGTAGATAGGCACTCGATCAAGTCATCCGGAAATAGAAATCTCCTGTCACTCTAGTAAGCCATATGCTAGCTAACAGTTGATAAAAAAAACCGCTGGCGGAATCTCTAGTGCAAAAACGTTAAGTATTTTTATTTATTTATTTTTTTTTTTCTAAACTAATCCTAAATGTTTTGTTACATTGTTTTAAATTTGCTTTTCGTGTTTTATGTATTTTGTCTGTATTTCTCCTGTCTTTTTGTCTGTATTCCGTATTATCCGTCCAGCCCTCCTGCTACAAAGCTGAACGTTTTAAAACAAACAAAATGCCGGCAACTAACGATAAAAAAAAAATGCCGGAAATTATTCTCTAGAGTAGATAAACTTAGGACTTTATAAAAAAAAAAAAGCTAGAATTTTTTTTTTTTTTTTTTGAACAAAAAAAAATGTAAATTAGATATTGTTTACACATAGAAACGTTACGACTTTTATTCTGTAGATAGGCACTCGATCAAGTCATCCGGAAATAGAAATCTCCTGTCACTCTAGTAAGCCATATGCTAGCTAACAGTTGATAAAAAAACCGCTGGCGGAATCTCTAGTGCAAAAACGTTAAGTATTTTTATTTATTTTATTATTTTTTTTTTCTAAACTAATCCTAAATGTTTTGTTACATTGTTTTAAATTTGCTTTTCGTGTTTTATGTATTTTGTCTGTATTTCTCCTGTCTTTTTGTCTGTATTCCGTATTATCCGTCCAGCCCTCCTGCTACAAAGCTGAACGTTTTAAAACAAACAAAATGCCGGCAACTAACGATAAAAAAAAAAAAATGCCGGAAATTATTCTCTAGAGTAGATAAACTTAGGACTTTATAAAAAAAAAAAAAGCTAGAATTTTTTTTTTTTTTTTAACAAAAAAAAAATGTAAATTAGATATTGTTTACACATAGAAACGTTACGACTTTTATTCTGTAGATAGGCACTCGATCAAGTCATCCGGAAATAGAAATCTCCTGTCACTCTAGTAAGCCATATGCTAGCTAACAGTTGATAAAAAAACCGCTGGCGGAATCTCTAGTGCAAAAACGTTAAGTATTTTAGTTTATTTTATTATTTTTTTTTTCTAAACTAATCCTAAATGTTTTGTTACATTGTTTTAAATTTGCTTTTCGTGTTTTATGTATTTTGTCTGTATTTCTCCTGTCTTTTTGTCTGTATTCCGTATTATCCGTCCAGCCCTCCTGCTACAAAGCTGAACGTTTTAAAACAAACAAAATGCCGGCAACTAACGATAAAAAAAAAAATGCCGGAAATTATTCTCTAGAGTAGATAAACTTAGGACTTTATAAAAAAAAAAAAAAGCTAGAATTTTTTTTTTTTTTTTTTTTAACAAAAAAAAATGTAAATTAGATATTGTTTACACATAGAAACGTTACGACTTTTATTCTGTAGATAGGCACTCGATCAAGTCATCCGGAAATAGAAATCTCCTGTCACTCTAGTAAGCCATATGCTAGCTAACAGTTGATAAAAAAAACCGCTGGCGGAATCTCTAGTGCAAAAACGTTAAGTATTTTTATTTATTTTATTTTTTTTTCTAAACTAATCCTAAATGTTTTGTTACATTGTTTTAAATTTGCTTTTCGTGTTTTATGTATTTTGTCTGTATTTCTCCTGTCTTTTTGTCTGTATTCCGTATTATCCGTCCAGCCCTGCTGCTACAAAGCTGAACGTTTTAAAACAAACAAAATGCCGGCAACTAACGATAAAAAAAAAAAAAATGCCGGAAATTATTCTTTAGAGTAGATAAACTTAGGACTTTATAAAAAAAAAAAAAAGCTAGAATTTTTTTTTTTTTTTTAACAAAAAAAAAATGTAAATTAGATTTTGTTTACACATAGAAACGTTACGACTTTTATTCTGTAGATAGGCACTCGATCAAGTCATCCGGAAATAGAAATCTCCTGTCACTCTAGTAAGCCATATGCTAGCTAACAGTTGATAAAAAAAACCGCTGGAGGAATCTCTAGTGCAAAAACGTTAAGTATTTTTATTTATTTTATTTTTTGTTTTTCTAAACTAATCCTAAATGTTTTGTTACATTGTTTTAAATTTGCTTTTCGTGTTTTATGTATTTTGTCTGTATTTCTCCTGTCTTTTTGTCTGTATTCCGTATTATCCGTCCAGCCCTGCTGCTACAAAGCTGAACGTTTTAAAACAAACAAAATGCCGGCAACTAACGATAAAAAAAAAAAAATGCCGGAAATTATTCTCTAGAGTAGATAAACTTAGGACTTTATAAAAAAAAAAGCTAGAATTTTTTTTTTTTTTTTTTTTTAACAAAAAAAAATGTAAATTAGATATTGTTTACACATAGAAACGTTACGACTTTTATTCTGTAGATAGGCACTCGATCAAGTCATCCGGAAATAGAAATCTCCTGTCACTCTAGTAAGCCATATGCTAGCTAACAGTTGATAAAAAAAACCGCTGGCGGAATCTCTAGTGCAAAAACGTTAAGTATTTTTTATTTTATTTTATTTTATCTAAACTAATCCTAAATGTTTTGTTACATTGTTTTAAATTTGCTTTTCGTGTTTTATGTATTTTGTCTGTATTTCTCCTGTCTTTTTGTCTGTATTCCGTATTATCCGTCCAGCCCTCCTGCTACAAAGCTGAACGTTTTAAAACAAACAAAATGCCGGCAACTAACGATTAAAAAAAAAAAAATGCCGGAAATTATTCTCTAGAGTAGATAAACTTAGGACTTTATAAAAAAAAAAAAAAGCTAGAATTTTTTTTTTTTTTTTAACAAAAAAAAAATGTAAATTAGATATTGTTTACACATAGAAACGTTACGACTTTTATTCTGTAGATAGGCACTCGATCAAGTCATCCGGAAATAGAAATCTCCTGTCACTCTAGTAAGCCATATGCTAGCTAACAGTTGATAAAAAAACCGCTGGCGGAATCTCTAGTGCAAAAACGTTAAGTATTTTAGTTTATTTTATTATTTTTTTTTTCTAAACTAATCCTAAATGTTTTGTTACATTGTTTTAAATTTGCTTTTCGTGTTTTATGTATTTTGTCTGTATTTCTCCTGTCTTTTTGTCTGTATTCCGTATTATCCGTCCAGCCCTGCTGCTACAAAGCTGAACGTTTTAAAACAAACAAAATGCCGGCAACTAACGATAAAAAAAAATGCCGGAAATTATTCTCTAGAGTAGATAAACTTAGGACTTTATGAAAAAAAAAAAAGCTAGAATTTTTTTTTTTTTTTTAACAAAAAAAAAAATGTAAATTAGATATTGTTTACACATAGAAACGTTACGACTTTTATTCTGTAGATAGGCACTCGATCAAGTCATCCGGAAATAGAAATCTCCTGTCACTCTAGTAAGCCATATGCTAGCTAACAGTTGATAAAAAAACCCGCTGGCGGATTCTCTAGTGCAAAAACGTTAAGTATTTTTTATTTTATTTTATTTTATCTAAACTAATCCTAAATGTTTTGTTACATTGTTTTAAATTTGCTTTTCGTGTTTTATGTATTTTGTCTGTATTTCTCCTGTCTTTTTGTCTGTATTCCGTATTATCCGTCCAGCCCTCCTGCTACAAAGCTGAACGTTTTAAAACAAACAAAATGCAGGCAACTAACGATAAAAAAAAAAAAATGCCGGAAATTATTCTCTAGAGTAGATAAACTTAGGACTTTATAAAAAAAAAAAGCTAGAATTTTTTTTTTTTTTTAACAAAAAAAAATGTAAATTAGATATTGTTTACACATAGAAACGTTACGACTTTTATTCTGTAGATAGGCACTCGATCAAGTCATCCGGAAATAGAAATCTCCTGTCACTCTAGTAAGCCATATGCTAGCTTACAGTTGATAAAAAAAACCGCTGGCGGAATCTCTAGTGCAAAAACGTTAAGTATTTTTATTTATTTTATTTTATTTTTTCTAAACTAATCCTAAATGTTTTATTACATTGTTTTAAATTTGCTTTTCGTGTTTTATGTATTTTGTCTGTATTTCTCCTGTCTTTTTGTCTGTATTCCGTATTATCCGTCCAGCCCTCCTGCTACAAAGCTGAACGTTTTAAAACAAACAAAATGCCGGCAACTAACGATAAAAAAAAAAAAATGCCGGAAATTATTCTCTAGAGTAGATAAACTTAGGACTTTATAAAAAAAAAAAAAAGCTAGAATTTTTTTTTTTTTTTTTTTTTAACAAAAAAAATGTAAATTAGATATTGTTTACACATAGAAACGTTACGACTTTTATTCTGTAGATAGGCACTCGATCAAGTCATCCGGAAATAGAAATCTCCTGTCACTCTAGTAAGCCATATGCTAGCTAACAGTTGATAAAAAAAACCGCTGGCGGAATCTCTAGTGCAAAAACGTTAAGTATTTTTATTTATTTTTTTTTTTTTTTCTAAACTAATCCTAAATGTTTTGTTACATTGTTTTAAATTTGCTTTTCGTGTTTTATGTATTTTGTCTGTATTTCTCCTGTCTTTTTGTCTGTATTCCGTATTATCCGTCCAGCCCTCCTGCTACAAAGCTGAACGTTTTAAAACAAACAAAATGCCGGCAACTAACGATAAAAAAAAAAAAATGCCGGAAATTATTCTCTAGAGTAGATAAACTTAGGACTTTATAAAAAAAAAAAAAAGCTAGAATTTTTTTTTTTTTTTTAACAAAAAAAAAATGTAAATTAGATATTGTTTACACATAGAAACGTTACGACTTTTATTCTGTAGATAGGCACTCGATCAAGTCATCCGGAAATAGAAATCTCCTGTCACTCTAGTAAGCCATATGCTAGCTAACAGTTGATAAAAAAACCGCTGGCGGAATCTCTAGTGCAAAAACGTTAAGTATTTTAGTTTATTTTATTATTTTTTTTTTCTAAACTAATCCTAAATGTTTTGTTACATTGTTTTAAATTTGCTTTTCGTGTTTTATGTATTTTGTCTGTATTTCTCCTGTCTTTTTGTCTGTATTCCGTATTATCCGTCCAGCCCTGCTGCTACAAAGCTGAACGTTTTAAAACAAACAAAATGCCGGCAACTAACGATAAAAAAAAAATGCCGGAAATTATTCTCTAGAGTAGATAAACTTAGGACTTTATGAAAAAAAAAAAAGCTAGAATTTTTTTTTTTTTTTTAACAAAAAAAAAAATGTAAATTAGATATTGTTTACACATAGAAACGTTACGACTTTTATTCTGTAGATAGGCACTCGATCAAGTCATCCGGAAATAGAAATCTCCTGTCACTCTAGTAAGCCATATGCTAGCTAACAGTTGATAAAAAAACCCGCTGGCGGATTCTCTAGTGCAAAAACGTTAAGTATTTTTTATTTTATTTTATTTTATCTAAACTAATCCTAAATGTTTTGTTACATTGTTTTAAATTTGCTTTTCGTGTTTTATGTATTTTGTCTGTATTTCTCCTGTCTTTTTGTCTGTATTCCGTATTATCCGTCCAGCCCTCCTGCTACAAAGCTGAACGTTTTAAAACAAACAAAATGCAGGCAACTAACGATAAAAAAAAAAAAATGCCGGAAATTATTCTCTAGAGTAGATAAACTTAGGACTTTATAAAAAAAAAAAGCTAGAATTTTTTTTTTTTTTTTAACAAAAAAAAATGTAAATTAGATATTGTTTACACATAGAAACGTTACGACTTTTATTCTGTAGATAGGCACTCGATCAAGTCATCCGGAAATAGAAATCTCCTGTCACTCTAGTAAGCCATATGCTAGCTTACAGTTGATAAAAAAAACCGCTGGCGGAATCTCTAGTGCAAAAACGTTAAGTATTTTTATTTATTTTATTTTATTTTTTCTAAACTAATCCTAAATGTTTTATTACATTGTTTTAAATTTGCTTTTCGTGTTTTATGTATTTTGTCTGTATTTCTCCTGTCTTTTTGTCTGTATTCCGTATTATCCGTCCAGCCCTCCTGCTACAAAGCTGAACGTTTTAAAACAAACAAAATGCCGGCAACTAACGATAAAAAAAAAAAAATGCCGGAAATTATTCTCTAGAGTAGATAAACTTAGGACTTTATAAAAAAAAAAAAAAGCTAGAATTTTTTTTTTTTTTTTTTTTAACAAAAAAAATGTAAATTAGATATTGTTTACACATAGAAACGTTACGACTTTTATTCTGTAGATAGGCACTCGATCAAGTCATCCGGAAATAGAAATCTCCTGTCACTCTAGTAAGCCATATGCTAGCTAACAGTTGATAAAAAAAACCGCTGGCGGAATCTCTAGTGCAAAAACGTTAAGTATTTTTATTTATTTTTTTTTTTTTTTCTAAACTAATCCTAAATGTTTTGTTACATTGTTTTAAATTTGCTTTTCGTGTTTTATGTATTTTGTCTGTATTTCTCCTGTCTTTTTGTCTGTATTCCGTATTATCCGTCCAGCCCTGCTGCTACAAAGCTGAACGTTTTAAAACAAACAAAATGCCGGCAACTAACGATAAAAAAAAAAAATGCCGGAAATTATTCTCTAGAGTAGATAAACTTAGGACTTTATAAAAAAAAAAAAGCTAGAATTTTTTTTTTTTTTTTTTTTAACAAAAAAAAATGTAAATTAGATATTGTTTACACATAGAAACGTTACGACTTTTATTCTGTAGATAGGCACTCGATCAAGTCATCCGGAAATAGAAATCTCCTGTCACTCTAGTAAGCCATATGCTAGCTAACAGTTGATAAAAAAAACCGCTGGCGGAATCTCTAGTGCAAAAACGTTAAGTATTTTTTATTTTATTTTATTTTATTTAAACTAATCCTAAATGTTTTGTTACATTGTTTTAAATTTGCTTTTCGTGTTTTATGTATTTTGTCTGTATTTCTCCTGTCTTTTTGTCTGTATTCCGTATTATCCGTCCAGCCCTCCTGCTACAAAGCTGAACGTTTTAAAACAAACAAAATGCAGGCAACTAACGATAAAAAAAAAAAATGCCGGAAATTATTCTCTAGAGTAGATAAACTTAGGACTTTATAAAAAAAAAAAAAGCTAGAATTTTTTTTTTTTTTAACAAAAAAAAATGTAAATTAGATATTGTTTACACATAGAAACGTTACGACTTTTATTCTGTAGATAGGCACTCGATCAAGTCATCCGGAAATAGAAATCTCCTGTCACTCTAGTAAGCCATATGCTAGCTAACAGTTGAACAAAAAAAACCGCTGGCGGAATCTCTAGTGCAAAAACGTTAAGTATTTTTATTTATTTATTTTTTTTTCTAAACTAATCCTAAATGTTTTATTACATTGTTTTAAATTTGCTTTTCGTGTTTTATGTATTTTGTCTGTATTTCTCCTGTCTTTTTGTCTGTATTCCGTATTATCCGTCCAGCCCTCCTGCTACAAAGCTGAACGTTTTAAAACAAACAAAATGCCGGCAACTAACGATAAAAAAAAAAAAATGCCGGAAATTATTCTCTAGAGTAGATAAACTTAGGACTTTATAAAAAAAAAAAAAGCTAGAATTTTTTTTTTTTTTTTTAACAAAAAAAAAATGTAAATTAGATTTTGTTTACACATAGAAACGTTACGACTTTTATTCTGTAGATAGGCACTCGATCAAGTCATCCGGAAATAGAAATCTCCTGTCACTCTAGTAAGCCATATGCTAGCTAACAGTTGATAAAAAAAACCGCTGGCGGAATCTCTAGTGCAAAAACGTTAAGTATTTTTATTTATTTTTTTTTTTTTTCTAAACTAATCCTAAATGTTTTGTTACATTGTTTTAAATTTGCTTTTCGTGTTTTATGTATTTTGTCTGTATTTCTCCTGTCTTTTTGTCTGTATTCCGTATTATCCGTCCAGCCCTGCTGCTACAAAGCTGAACGTTTTAAAACAAACAAAATGCCGGCAACTAACGATAAAAAAAAAAAAATGCCGGAAATTATTCTCTAGAGTAGATAAACTTAGGACTTTATAAAAAAAAAAAAAGCTAGAATTTTTTTTTTTTTTTTTAACAAAAAAAAATGTAAATTAGATATTGTTTACACATAGAAACGTTACGACTTTTATTCTGTAGATAGGCACTCGATCAAGTCATCCGGAAATAGAAATCTCCTGTCACTCTAGTAAGCCATATGCTAGCTAACATTTGATAAAAAAACCGCTGGCGGAATCTCTAGTGCAAAAACGTTAAGTATTTTTATTTATTTTATTTTTTTTTTTCTAAACTAATCCTAAATGTTTTGTTACATTGTTTTAAATTTGCTTTTCGTGTTTTATGTATTTTGTCTGTATTTCTCCTGTCTTTTTGTCTGTATTCCGTATTATCCGTCCAGCCCTCCTGCTACAAAGCTGAACGTTTTAAAACAAACAAAATGCCGGCAACTAACGATAAAAAATAAAATGCCGGAAATTATTCTCTAGAGTAGATAAACTTAGGACTTTATAAAAAAAAAAAAGCTAGAATTTTTTTTTTTTTTTTTTAACAAAAAAAAATGTAAATTAGATATTGTTTACACATAGAAACGTTACGACTTTTATTCTGTAGATAGGCACTCGATCAAGTCATCCGGAAATAGAAATCTCCTGTCACTCTAGTAAGCCATATGCTAGCTAACAGTTGATAAAAAAAACCGCTGGCGGAATCTCTAGTGCAAAAACGTTAAGTATTTTTTATTTTATTTATTTTTTTCTAAACTAATCCTAAATTTTTTGTTACATTGTTTTAAATTTGCTTTTCGTGTTTTATGTATTTTGTCTGTATTTCTCCTGTCTTTTTGTCTGTATTCCGTATTATCCGTCCAGCCCTCCTGCTACAAAGCTGAACGTTTTAAAACAAACAAAATGCCGGCAACTAACGATAAAAAAAAAAAAATGCCGGAAATTATTCTCTAGAGTAGATAAACTTAGGACTTTATAAAAAAAAAAAAGCTAGAATTTTTTTTTTTTTTTTTAACAAAAAAAAATGTAAATTAGATATTGTTTACACATAGAAACGTTACGACTTTTATTCTGTAGATAGGCACTCGATCAAGTCATCCGGAAATAGAAATCTCCTGTCACTCTAGTAAGCCATATGCTAGCTAACAGTTGATAAAAAAAACCGCTGGCGGAATCTCTAGTGCAAAAACGTTAAGTATTTTTTTATTTTATTTTATTTTTTCTAAACTAATCCTAAATGTTTTGTTACATTGTTTTAAATTTGCTTTTCGTGTTTTATGTATTTTGTCTGTATTTCTCCTGTCTTTTTGTCTGTATTCCGTATTATCCGTCCAGCCCTCCTGCTACAAAGCTGAACGTTTTAAAACAAACAAAATGCCGGCAACTAACGATAAAAAAAAAAAATGCCGGAAATTATTCTCTAGAGTAGATAAACTTAGGACTTTATAAAAAAAAAAAAAGCTAGAATTTTTTTTTTTTTTTTTTTTTTAACAAAAAAAAAATGTAAATTAGATATTGTTTACACATAGAAACGTTACGACTTTTATTCTGTAGATAGGCACTCGATCAAGTCATCCGGAAATAGAAATCTCCTGTCACTCTAGTAAGCCATATGCTAGCTAACAGTTGATAAAAAAAACCGCTGGCGGAATCTCTAGTGCAAAAACGTTAAGTATTTTTATTTATTTTTTTTTTTTCTAAACTAATCCTAAATGTTTTGTTACATTGTTTTAAATTTGCTTTTCGTGTTTTATGTATTTTGTCTGTATTTCTCCTGTCTTTTTGTCTGTATTCCGTATTATCCGTCCAGCCCTCCTGCTACAAAGCTGAACGTTTTAAAACAAACAAAATGCCGGCAACTAACGATAAAAAAAAAAAATGCCGGAAATTATTCTCTAGAGTAGATAAACTTAGGACTTTATAAAAAAAAAAAAAGCTAGAATTTTTTTTTTTTTAACAAAAAAAAATGTAAATTAGATATTGTTTACACATAGAAACGTTACGACTTTTATTCTGTAGATAGGCACTCGATCAAGTCATCCGGAAATAGAAATCTCCTGTCACTCTAGTAAGCCATATGCTAGCTAACATTTGATAAAAAAACCGCTGGCGGAATCTCTAGTGCAAAAACGTTAAGTATTTTTATTTATTTTATTTTTTTTTTTCTAAACTAATCCTAAATGTTTTGTTACATTGTTTTAAATTTGCTTTTCGTGTTTTATGTATTTTGTCTGTATTTCTCCTGTCTTTTTGTCTGTATTCCGTATTATCCGTCCAGCCCTCCTGCTACAAAGCTGAACGTTTTAAAACAAACAAAATGCCGGCAACTAACGATAAAAAAAAAATGCCGGAAATTATTCTCTAGAGTAGATAAACTTAGGACTTTATAAAAAAAAAAAGCTAGAATTTTTTTTTTTTTTTTTTTTTAACAAAAAAAAAATGTAAATTAGATATTGTTTACACATAGAAACGTTACGACTTTTATTCTGTAGATAGGCACTCGATCAAGTCATCCGGAAATAGAAATCTCCTGTCACTCTAGTAAGCCATATGCTAGCTAACAGTTGATAAAAAAAACCGCTGGCGGAATCTCTAGTGCAAAAACGTTAAGTATTTTTTATTTTATTTTATTTTATCTAAACTAATCCTAAATGTTTTGTTACATTGTTTTAAATTTGCTTTTCGTGTTTTATGTATTTTGTCTGTATTTCTCCTGTCTTTTTGTCTGTATTCCGTATTATCCGTCCAGCCCTCCTGCTACAAAGCTGAACGTTTTAAAACAAACAAAATGCCGGCAACTAACGATAAAAAAAAAAAATGCCGGAAATTATTCTCTAGAGTAGATAAACTTAGGACTTTATAAAAAAAAAAAAAAGCTAGAATTTTTTTTTTTTTTAACAAAAAAAAATGTAAATTAGATATTGTTTACACATAGAAACGTTACGACTTTTATTCTGTAGATAGGCACTCGATCAAGTCATCCGGAAATAGAAATCTCCTGTCACTCTAGTAAGCCATATGCTAGCTAACAGTTGAACAAAAAAAACCGCTGGCGGAATCTCTAGTGCAAAAACGTTAAGTATTTTTATTTATTTTATTTTTTTTTTCTAAACTAATCCTAAATGTTTTGTTACATTGTTTTAAATTTGCTTTTCGTGTTTTATGTATTTTGTCTGTATTTCTCCTGTCTTTTTGTCTGTATTCCGTATTATCCGTCCAGCCCTCCTGCTACAAAGCTGAACGTTTTAAAACAAACAAAATGCCGGCAACTAACGATAAAAAAAAAAAATGCCGGAAATTATTCTCTAGAGTAGATAAACTTAGGACTTTATAAAAAAAAAAAAGCTAGAATTTTTTTTTTTTTTTTTTTAACAAAAAAAAAAATGTAAATTAGATATTGTTTACACATAGAAACGTTACGACTTTTATTCTGTAGATAGGCACTCGATCAAGTCATCCGGAAATAGAAATCTCCTGTCACTCTAGTAAGCCATATGCTAGCTAACAGTTGATAGAAAAAACCGCTGGCGGAATCTCTAGTGCAAAAACGTTAAGTATTTTTATTTATTTTATTTTTTTTTTCTAAACTAATCCTAAATGTTTTGTTACATTGTTTTAAATTTGCTTTTCGTGTTTTATGTATTTTGTCTGTATTTCTCCTGTCTTTTTGTCTGTATTCCGTATTATCCGTCCAGCCCTCCTGCTAAAAAGCTGAACGTTTTAAAACAAACAAAATGCAGGCAACTAACGATAAAAAAAAAAAATGCCGGAAATTATTCTCTAGAGTAGATAAACTTAGGACTTTATAAAAAAAAAAGCTAGAATTTTTTTTTTTTTTTTTTTAACAAAAAAAAATGTGAATTAGATATTGTTTACACATAGAAACGTTACGACTTTTATTCTGTAGATAGGCACTCGATCAAGTCATCCGGAAATAGAAATCTCCTGTCACTCTAGTAAGCCATATGCTAGCTAACAGTTGATAAAAAAACCGCTGGCGGAATCTCTAGTGCAAAAACGTTAAGTATTTTTATTTATTTTATTATTTTTTTTTCTAAACTAATCCTAAATGTTTTGTTACATTGTTTTAAATTTGCTTTTCGTGTTTTATGTATTTTGTCTGTATTTCTCCTGTCTTTTTGTCTGTATTCCGTATTATCCGTCCAGCCCTCCTGCTACAAAGCTGAACGTTTTAAAACAAACAAAATGCCGGCAACTAACGATAAAAAAAAAATGCCGGAAATTATTCTCTAGAGTAGATAAACTTAGGACTTTATAAAAAAAAAAAAAAGCTAGAATTTTTTTTTTTTTTTTAACAAAAAAAAATGTAAATTAGATATTGTTTACACATAGAAACGTTACGACTTTTATTCTGTAGATAGGCACTCGATCAAGTCATCCGGAAATAGAAATCTCCTGTCACTCTAGTAAGCCATATGCTAGCTAACAGTTGATAAAAAAAACCGCTGGCGGAATCTCTAGTGCAAAAACGTTAAGTATTTTTATTTATTTTTTTTTTTTTTCTAAACTAATCCTAAATGTTTTGTTACATTGTTTTAAATTTGCTTTTCGTGTTTTATGTATTTTGTCTGTATTTCTCCTGTCTTTTTGTCTGTATTCCGTATTATCCGTCCAGCCCTCCTGCTACAAAGCTGAACGTTTTAAAACAAACAAAATGCCGGCAACTAACGATTAAAAAAAAAAAAAAAATGCCGGAAATTATTCTCTAGAGTAGATAAACTTAGGACTTTATAAAAAAAAAAAAAAGCTAGAATTTTTTTTTTTTTTTTAACAAAAAAAAATGTAAATTAGATATTGTTTACACATAGAAACGTTACGACTTTTATTCTGTAGATAGGCACTCGATAAAGTCATCCGGAAATAGAAATCTCCTGTCACTCTAGTAAGCCATATGCTAGCTAACATTTGATAAAAAAACCGCTGGCGGAATCTCTAGTGCAAAAACGTTAAGTATTTTTATTTATTTTATTTTTTTTTCTAAACTAATCCTAAATGTTTTGTTACATTGTTTTAAATTTGCTTTTCGTGTTTTATGTATTTTGTCTGTATTTCTCCTGTCTTTTTGTCTGTATTCCGTATTATCCGTACAGCCCTCCTGCTACAAAGCTGAACGTTTTAAAACAAACAAAATGCCGGCAACTAACGATAAAAAAAAAATGCCGGAAATTATTCTCTAGAGTAGATAAACTTAGGACTTTATAAAAAAAAAAGCTAGAATTTTTTTTTTTTTTTTTAACAAAAAAAAATGGAAATTAGATATTGTTTACACATAGAAACGTTACGACTTTTATTCTGTAGATAGGCACTCGATCAAGTCATCCGGAAATAGAAATCTCCTGTCACTCTAGTAAGCCATATGCTAGCTAACAGTTGATAAAAAAAACCGCTGGCGGAATCTCTAGTGCAAAAACGTTAAGTATTTTTATTTATTTATTTATTTTTTTTTTCTAAACTAATCCTAAATGTTTTGTTACATTGTTTTAAATTTGCTTTTCGTGTTTTATGTATTTTGTCTGTATTTCTCCTGTCTTTTTGTCTGTATTCCGTATTATCCGTCCAGCCCTCCTGCTACAAAGCTGAACGTTTTAAAACAAACAAAATGCCGGCAACTAACGATAAAAAAAAAAAAATGCCGGAAATTATTCTCTAGAGTAGATAAACTTAGGACTTTATTAAAAAAAAAAAGCTAGAATTTTTTTCTTCTTTTTTTTAACAAAAAAAAAATGTAAATTACATATTGTTTACACATAGAAACGTTACGACTTTTATTCTGTAGATAGGCACTCGATCAAGTCATCCGGAAATAGAAATCTCCTGTCACTCTAGTAAGCCATATGCTAGCTAACAGTTGATAAAAAACCCGCTGGCGGAATCTCTAGTGCAAAAACGTTAAGTATTTTTATTTATTTTATTATTTTTTTTTCTAAACTAATCCTAAATGTTTTGTTACATTGTTTTAAATTTGCTTTTCGTGTTTTATGTATTTTGTCTGTATTTCTCCTGTCTTTTTGTCTGTATTCCGTATTATCCGTCCAGCCCTCCTGCTACAAAGCTGAACGTTTTAAAACAAACAAAATGCCGGCAACTAACGATAAAAAAAAAAAAAATGCCGGAAATTATTCTCTAGAGTAGATAAACTTAGGACTTTATAAAAAAAAAAAAGCTAGAATTTTTTTTTTTTTTTTTTAACAAAAAAAAAAATGTAAATTAGATATTGTTTACACATAGAAACGTTACGACTTTTATTCTGTAGATAGGCACTCGATCAAGTCATCCGGAAATAGAAATCTCCTGTCACTCTAGTAAGCCATATGCTAGCTAACAGTTGATAAAAAAACCGCTGGCGGAATCTCTAGTGCAAAAACGTTAAGTATTTTTATTTATTTTATTTTTTTTTTCTAAACTAATCCTAAATGTTTTGTTACATTGTTTTAAATTTGCTTTTCGTGTTTTATGTATTTTGTCTGTATTTCTCCTGTCTTTTTGTCTGTATTCCGTATTATCCGTCCAGCCCTCCTGCTACAAAGCTGAACGTTTTAAAACAAACAAAATGCCGGCAACTAACGATAAAAAAAAAATGCCGGAAATTATTCTCTAGAGTAGATAAACTTAGGACTTTATAAAAAAAAAAGCTAGAATTTTTTTTTTTTTTTTTTTTAACAAAAAAAAAATGTAAATTAGATATTGTTTACACATAGAAACGTTACGACTTTTATTCTGTAGATAGGCACTCGATCAAGTCATCCGGAAATAGAAATCTCCTGTCACTCTAGTAAGCCATATGCTAGCTAACAGTTGATAAAAAAAACCGCTGGCGGAATCTCTAGTGCAAAAACGTTAAGTATTTTTTATTTTATTTTATTTTATCTAAACTAATCCTAAATGTTTTGTTACATTGTTTTAAATTTGCTTTTCGTGTTTTATGTATTTTGTCTGTATTTCTCCTGTCTTTTTGTCTGTATTCCGTATTATCCGTCCAGCCCTCCTGCTACAAAGCTGAACGTTTTAAAACAAACAAAATGCCGGCAACTAACGATAAAAAAAAAAATGCCGGAAATTATTCTCTAGAGTAGATAAACTTAGGACTTTATGAAAAAAAAAAAAAGCTAGAATTTTTTTTTTTTTTAACAAAAAAAAATGTAAATTAGATATTGTTTACACATAGAAACGTTACGACTTTTATTCTGTAGATAGGCACTCGATCAAGTCATCCGGAAATAGAAATCTCCTGTCACTCTAGTAAGCCATATGCTAGCTAACAGTTGAACAAAAAAAACCGCTGGCGGAATCTCTAGTGCAAAAACGTTAAGTATTTTTATTTATTTTATTTTTTTTTTCTAAACTAATCCTAAATGTTTTGTTACATTGTTTTAAATTTGCTTTTCGTGTTTTATGTATTTTGTCTGTATTTCTCCTGTCTTTTTGTCTGTATTCCGTATTATCCGTCCAGCCCTCCTGCTACAAAGCTGAACGTTTTAAAACAAACAAAATGCCGGCAACTAACGATAAAAAAAAAAAAATGCCGGAAATTATTCTCTAGAGTAGATAAACTTAGGACTTTATAAAAAAAAAAAGCTAGAATTTTTTTTTTTTTTTTTTTTAACAAAAAAAAAAATGTAAATTAGATATTGTTTACACATAGAAACGTTACGACTTTTATTCTGTAGATAGGCACTCGATCAAGTCATCCGGAAATAGAAATCTCCTGTCACTCTAGTAAGCCATATGCTAGCTAACAGTTGATAAAAAAAACCGCTGGCGGAATCTCTAGTGCAAAAACGTTAAGTATTTTTATTTATTTTTTTTTTTTTTCTAAACTAATCCTAAATGTTTTGTTACATTGTTTTAAATTGGCTTTTCGTGTTTTATGTATTTTGTCTGTATTTCTCCTGTCTTTTTGTCTGTATTCCGTATTATCCGTCCAGCCCTCCTGCTACAAAGCTGAACGTTTTAAAACAAACAAAATGCCGGCAACTAACGATAAAAAAAAAATGCCGGAAATTATTCTCTAGAGTAGATAAACTTAGGACTTTATAAAAAAAAAAGCTAGAATTTTTTTTTTTTTTTTTTTTAACAAAAAAAAAATGTAAATTAGATATTGTTTACACATAGAAACGTTACGACTTTTATTCTGTAGATAGGCACTCGATCAAGTCATCCGGAAATAGAAATCTCCTGTCACTCTAGTAAGCCATATGCTAGCTAACAGTTGATAAAAAAAACCGCTGGCGGAATCTCTAGTGCAAAAACGTTAAGTATTTTTTATTTTATTTTATTTTATCTAAACTAATCCTAAATGTTTTGTTACATTGTTTTAAATTTGCTTTTCGTGTTTTATGTATTTTGTCTGTATTTCTCCTGTCTTTTTGTCTGTATTCCGTATTATCCGTCCAGCCCTCCTGCTACAAAGCTGAACGTTTTAAAACAAACAAAATGCCGGCAACTAACGATAAAAAAAAAAAAATGCCGGAAATTATTCTCTAGAGTAGATAAACTTAGGACTTTATGAAAAAAAAAAAAAGCTAGAATTTTTTTTTTTTTTAACAAAAAAAAATGTAAATTAGATATTGTTTACACATAGAAACGTTACGACTTTTATTCTGTAGATAGGCACTCGATCAAGTCATCCGGAAATAGAAATCTCCTGTCACTCTAGTAAGCCATATGCTAGCTAACAGTTGAACAAAAAAAACCGCTGGCGGAATCTCTAGTGCAAAAACGTTAAGTATTTTTATTTATTTTATTTTTTTTTTCTAAACTAATCCTAAATGTTTTGTTACATTGTTTTAAATTTGCTTTTCGTGTTTTATGTATTTTGTCTGTATTTCTCCTGTCTTTTTGTCTGTATTCCGTATTATCCGTCCAGCCCTCCTGCTACAAAGCTGAACGTTTTAAAACAAACAAAATGCCGGCAACTAACGATAAAAAAAAAAAATGCCGGAAATTATTCTCTAGAGTAGATAAACTTAGGACTTTATAAAAAAAAAAAAGCTAGAATTTTTTTTTTTTTTTTTAACAAAAAAAAAATGTAAATTAGATATTGTTTACACATAGAAACGTTACGACTTTTATTCTGTAGATAGGCACTCGATCAAGTCATCCGGAAATAGAAATCTCCTGTCACTCTAGTAAGCCATATGCTAGCTAACAGTTGATAGAAAAAACCGCTGGCGGAATCTCTAGTGCAAAAACGTTAAGTATTTTTATTTATTTTATTTTTTTTTTTCTAAACTAATCCTAAATGTTTTGTTACATTGTTTTAAATTTGCTTTTCGTGTTTTATGTATTTTGTCTGTATTTCTCCTGTCTTTTTGTCTGTATTCCGTATTATCCGTCCAGCCCTCCTGCTACAAAGCTGAACGTTTTAAAACAAACAAAATGCCGGCAACTAACGATAAAAAAAAAAATGCCGGAAATTATTCTCTAGAGTAGATAAACTTAGGACTTTATAAAAAAAAAAAGCTAGAATTTTTTTTTTTTTTTTTTAACAAAAAAAAATGTAAATTAGATATTGTTTACACATAGAAACGTTACGACTTTTATTCTGTAGATAGGCACTCGATCAAGTCATCCGGAAATAGAAATCTCCTGTCACTCTAGTAAGCCATATGCTAGCTAACAGTTGATAAAAAAAACCGCTGGCGGAATCTCTAGTGCAAAAACGTTAAGTATTTTTTATTTTATTTATTTTTTTCTAAACTAATCCTAAATGTTTTGTTACATTGTTTTAAATTTGCTTTTCGTGTTTTATGTATTTTGTCTGTATTTCTCCTGTCTTTTTGTCTGTATTCCTATTATCCGTCCAGCCCTCCTGCTACAAAGCTGAACGTTTTAAAACAAACAAAATGCCGGCAACTAACGATAAAAAAAAAATGCCGGAAATTATTCTCTAGAGTAGATAAACTTAGGACTTTATAAAAAAAAAAAAAAGCTAGAATTTTTTTTTTTTTTTTTAACAAAAAAAAATGTAAATTAGATATTGTTTACACATAGAAACGTTACGACTTTTATTCTGTAGATAGGCACTCGATCAAGTCATCCGGAAATAGAAATCTCCTGTCACTCTAGTAAGCCATATGCTAGCTAACAGTTGATAAAAAAACCGCTGGCGGAATCTCTAGTGCAAAAACGTTAAGTATTTTTTATTTTATTTTATTTTTTCTAAACTAATCCTAAATGTTTTGTTACATTGTTTTAAATTTGCTTTTCGTGTTTTATGTATTTTGTCTGTATTTCTCCTGTCTTTTTGTCTGTATTCCGTATTATCCGTCCAGCCCTCCTGCTACAAAGCTGAACGTTTTAAAACAAACAAAATGCCGGCAACTAACGATAAAAAAAAAAAATGCCGGAAATTATTCTCTAGAGTAGATAAACTTAGGACTTTATAAAAAAAAAAAGCTAGAATTTTTTTTTTTTTTTTTTTTTTAACAAAAAAAAAATGTAAATTAGATATTGTTTACACATAGAAACGTTACGACTTTTATTCTGTAGATAGGCACTCGATCAAGTCATTCGGAAATAGAAATCTCCTGTCACTCTAGTAAGCCATATGCTAGCTAACATTTGATAAAAAACCGCTGGCGGAATCTCTAGTGCAAAAACGTTAAGTATTTTTATTTATTTTATTTTTTTTTTCTAAACTAATCCTAAATGTTTTGTTACATTGTTTTAAATTTGCTTTTCGTGTTTTATGTATTTTGTCTGTATTTCTCCTGTCTTTTTGTCTGTATTCCGTATTATCCGTCCAGCCCTCCTGCTACAAAGCTGAACGTTTTAAAACAAACTAAATGCCGGCAACTAACGATAAAAAAAAAATGCCGGAAATTATTCTCTAGAGTAGATAAACTTAGGACTTTATAAAAAAAAAAAAGCTAGAATTTTTTTTTTTTTTTTTTTAACAAAAAAAAATGTAAATTAGATATTGTTTACACATAGAAACGTTACGACTTTTATTCTGTAGATAGGCACTCGATCAAGTCATCCGGAAATAGAAATCTCCTGTCACTCTAGTAAGCCATATGCTAGCTAACAGTTGATAAAAAAAACCGCTGGCGGAATCTCTAGTGCAAAAACGTTAAGTATTTTTATTTATTTTATTTTTTTTTTCTAAACTAATCCTAAATGTTTTGTTACATTGTTTTAAATTTGCTTCTCGTGTTTTATGTATTTTGTCTGTATTTCTCCTGTCTTTTTGTCTGTATTCCGTATTATCCGTCCAGCCCTCCTGCTACAAAGCTGAACGTTTTAAAACAAACAAAATGCAGGCAACTAACGATAAAAAAAAAAAAATGCCGGAAATTATTCTCTAGAGTAGATAAACTTAGGACTTTATAAAAAAAAAAGCTAGAATTTTTTTTTTTTTTTTTTTAACAAAAAAAAATGTAAATTAGATATTGTTTACACATAGAAACGTTACGACTTTTATTCTGTAGATAGGCACTCGATCAAGTCATCCGGAAATAGAAATCTCCTGTCACTCTAGTAAGCCATATGCTAGCTAACAGTTGATAAAAAAACCGCTGGCGGAATCTCTAGTGCAAAAACGTTAAGTATTTTTATTTATTTTATTATTTTTTTTTCTAAACTAATCCTAAATGTTTTGTTACATTGTTTCAAATTTGCTTCTCGTGTTTTATGTATTTTGTCTGTATTTCTCCTGTCTTTTTGTCTGTATTCCGTATTATCCGTCCAGCCCTCCTGCTACAAAGCTGAACGTTTTAAAACAAACAAAATGCCGGCAACTAACGATAAAAAAAAAAATGCCGGAAATTATTCTCTAGAGTAGATAAACTTAGGACTTTATAAAAAAAAAAAAAAGCTAGAATTTTTTTTTTTTTTTTTTAACAAAAAAAAATGTAAATTAGATATTGTTTACACATAGAAACGTTACGACTTTTATTCTGTAGATAGGCACTCGATCAAGTCATCCGGAAATAGAAATCTCCTGTCACTCTAGTAAGCCATATGCTAGCTAACAGTTGATAAAAAAAACCGCTGGCGGAATCTCTAGTGCAAAAACGTTAAGTATTTTTATTTATTTTTTTTTTTTTTTCTAAACTAATCCTAAATGTTTTGTTACATTGTTTTAAATTGGCTTTTCGTGTTTTATGTATTTTGTCTGTATTTCTCCTGTCTTTTTGTCTGTATTCCGTATTATCCGTCCAGCCCTCCTGCTACAAAGCTGAACGTTTTAAAACAAACAAAATGCCGGCAACTAACGATAAAAAAAAAATGCCGGAAATTATTCTCTAGAGTAGATAAACTTAGGACTTTATAAAAAAAAAAAGCTAGAATTTTTTTTTTTTTTTTTTTAACAAAAAAAAAATGTAAATTAGATATTGTTTACACATAGAAACGTTACGACTTTTATTCTGTAGATAGGCACTCGATCAAGTCATCCGGAAATAGAAATCTCCTGTCACTCTAGTAAGCCATATGCTAGCTAACAGTTGATAAAAAAAACCGCTGGCGGAATCTCTAGTGCAAAAACGTTAAGTATTTTTTATTTTATTTTATTTTATCTAAACTAATCCTAAATGTTTTGTTACATTGTTTTAAATTTGCTTTTCGTGTTTTATGTATTTTGTCTGTATTTCTCCTGTCTTTTTGTCTGTATTCCGTATTATCCGTCCAGCCCTCCTGCTACAAAGCTGAACGTTTTAAAACAAACAAAATGCCGGCAACTAACGATAAAAAAAAAAAAATGCCGGAAATTATTCTCTAGAGTAGATAAACTTAGGACTTTATGAAAAAAAAAAAAGCTAGAATTTTTTTTTTTTTAACAAAAAAAAATGTAAATTAGATATTGTTTACACATAGAAACGTTACGACTTTTATTCTGTAGATAGGCACTCGATCAAGTCATCCGGAAATAGAAATCTCCTGTCACTCTAGTAAGCCATATGCTAGCTAACAGTTGAACAAAAAAAACCGCTGGCGGAATCTCTAGTGCAAAAACGTTAAGTATTTTTATTTATTTTATTTTTTTTTTCTAAACTAATCCTAAATGTTTTGTTACATTGTTTTAAATTTGCTTTTCGTGTTTTATGTATTTTGTCTGTATTTCTCCTGTCTTTTTGTCTGTATTCCGTATTATCCGTCCAGCCCTCCTGCTACAAAGCTGAACGTTTTAAAACAAACAAAATGCCGGCAACTAACGATAAAAAAAAAAAAATGCCGGAAATTATTCTCTAGAGTAGATAAACTTAGGACTTTATAAAAAAAAAAAAGCTAGAATTTTTTTTTTTTTTTTTTAACAAAAAAAAAATGTAAATTAGATATTGTTTACACATAGAAACGTTACGACTTTTATTCTGTAGATAGGCACTCGATCAAGTCATCCGGAAATAGAAATCTCCTGTCACTCTAGTAAGCCATATGCTAGCTAACAGTTGATAGAAAAAACCGCTGGCGGAATCTCTAGTGCAAAAACGTTAAGTATTTTTATTTATTTTATTTTTTTTTTTCTAAACTAATCCTAAATGTTTTGTTACATTGTTTTAAATTTGCTTTTCGTGTTTTATGTATTTTGTCTGTATTTCTCCTGTCTTTTTGTCTGTATTCCGTATTATCCGTCCAGCCCTCCTGCTACAAAGCTGAACGTTTTAAAACAAACAAAATGCCGGCAACTAACGATAAAAAAAAAAATGCCGGAAATTATTCTCTAGAGTAGATAAACTTAGGACTTTATAAAAAAAAAAAGCTAGAATTTTTTTTTTTTTTTTTTTAACAAAAAAAAATGTAAATTAGATATTGTTTACACATAGAAACGTTACGACTTTTATTCTGTAGATAGGCACTCGATCAAGTCATCCGGAAATAGAAATCTCCTGTCACTCTAGTAAGCCATATGCTAGCTAACAGTTGATAAAAAAAACCGCTGGCGGAATCTCTAGTGCAAAAACGTTAAGTATTTTTTATTTTATTTATTTTTTTCTAAACTAATCCTAAATGTTTTGTTACATTGTTTTAAATTTGCTTTTCGTGTTTTATGTATTTTGTCTGTATTTCTCCTGTCTTTTTGTCTGTATTCCTATTATCCGTCCAGCCCTCCTGCTACAAAGCTGAACGTTTTAAAACAAACAAAATGCCGGCAACTAACGATAAAAAAAAAATGCCGGAAATTATTCTCTAGAGTAGATAAACTTAGGACTTTATAAAAAAAAAAAAAAGCTAGAATTTTTTTTTTTTTTTTAACAAAAAAAAATGTAAATTAGATATTGTTTACACATAGAAACGTTACGACTTTTATTCTGTAGATAGGCACTCGATCAAGTCATCCGGAAATAGAAATCTCCTGTCACTCTAGTAAGCCATATGCTAGCTAACAGTTGATAAAAAAACCGCTGGCGGAATCTCTAGTGCAAAAACGTTAAGTATTTTTTATTTTATTTTATTTTTTCTAAACTAATCCTAAATGTTTTGTTACATTGTTTTAAATTTGCTTTTCGTGTTTATGTATTTTGTCTGTATTTCTCCTGTCTTTTTGTCTGTATTCCGTATTATCCGTCCAGCCCTCCTGCTACAAAGCTGAACGTTTTAAAACAAACAAAATGCCGGCAACTAACGATAAAAAAAAAAAAATGCCGGAAATTATTCTCTAGAGTAGATAAACTTAGGACTTTATAAAAAAAAAAAGCTAGAATTTTTTTTTTTTTTTTTTTTTTTAACAAAAAAAAAATGTAAATTAGATATTGTTTACACATAGAAACGTTACGACTTTTATTCTGTAGATAGGCACTCGATCAAGTCATTCGGAAATAGAAATCTCCTGTCACTCTAGTAAGCCATATGCTAGCTAACATTTGATAAAAAACCGCTGGCGGAATCTCTAGTGCAAAAACGTTAAGTATTTTTATTTATTTTATTTTTTTTTTCTAAACTAATCCTAAATGTTTTGTTACATTGTTTTAAATTTGCTTTTCGTGTTTTATGTATTTTGTCTGTATTTCTCCTGTCTTTTTGTCTGTATTCCGTATTATCCGTCCAGCCCTCCTGCTACAAAGCTGAACGTTTTAAAACAAACTAAATGCCGGCAACTAACGATAAAAAAAAAATGCCGGAAATTATTCTCTAGAGTAGATAAACTTAGGACTTTATAAAAAAAAAAAAGCTAGAATTTTTTTTTTTTTTTTTTTAACAAAAAAAAATGTAAATTAGATATTGTTTACACATAGAAACGTTACGACTTTTATTCTGTAGATAGGCACTCGATCAAGTCATCCGGAAATAGAAATCTCCTGTCACTCTAGTAAGCCATATGCTAGCTAACAGTTGATAAAAAAAACCGCTGGCGGAATCTCTAGTGCAAAAACGTTAAGTATTTTTATTTATTTTATTTTTTTTTTCTAAACTAATCCTAAATGTTTTGTTACATTGTTTTAAATTTGCTTCTCGTGTTTTATGTATTTTGTCTGTATTTCTCCTGTCTTTTTGTCTGTATTCCGTATTATCCGTCCAGCCCTCCTGCTACAAAGCTGAACGTTTTAAAACAAACAAAATGCAGGCAACTAACGATAAAAAAAAAAAAATGCCGGAAATTATTCTCTAGAGTAGATAAACTTAGGACTTTATAAAAAAAAAAGCTAGAATTTTTTTTTTTTTTTTTTTTAACAAAAAAAAATGTAAATTAGATATTGTTTACACATAGAAACGTTACGACTTTTATTCTGTAGATAGGCACTCGATCAAGTCATCCGGAAATAGAAATCTCCTGTCACTCTAGTAAGCCATATGCTAGCTAACAGTTGATAAAAAAACCGCTGGCGGAATCTCTAGTGCAAAAACGTTAAGTATTTTTATTTATTTTATTATTTTTTTTTCTAAACTAATCCTAAATGTTTTGTTACATTGTTTTAAATTTGCTTCTCGTGTTTTATGTATTTTGTCTGTATTTCTCCTGTCTTTTTGTCTGTATTCCGTATTATCCGTCCAGCCCTCCTGCTACAAAGCTGAACGTTTTAAAACAAACAAAATGCCGGCAACTAACGATAAAAAAAAAAAATGCCGGAAATTATTCTCTAGAGTAGATAAACTTAGGACTTTATAAAAAAAAAAAAAGCTAGAATTTTTTTTTTTTTTTTTTAACAAAAAAAAATGTAAATTAGATATTGTTTACACATAGAAACGTTACGACTTTTATTCTGTAGATAGGCACTCGATAAAGTCATCCGGAAATAGAAATCTCCTGTCACTCTAGTAAGCCATATGCTAGCTAACAGTTGATAAAAAAAACCGCTGGCGGAATCTCTAGTGCAAAAACGTTAAGTATTTTTATTTATTTTTTTTTTTTTCTAAACTAATCCTAAATGTTTTGTTACATTGTTTTAAATTTGCTTTTCGTGTTTTATGTATTTTGTCTGTATTTCTCCTGTCTTTTTGTCTGTATTCCGTATTATCCGTCCAGCCCTCCTGCTACAAAGCTGAACGTTTTAAAACAAACAAAATGCCGGCAACTAACGATTAAAAAAAAAAAAAAATGCCGGAAATTATTCTCTAGAGTAGATAAACTTAGGACTTTATAAAAAAAAAAAAAAGCTAGAATTTTTTTTTTTTTTAACAAAAAAAAATGTAAATTAGATATTGTTTACACATAGAAACGTTACGACTTTTATTCTGTAGATAGGCACTCGATAAAGTCATCCGGAAATAGAAATCTCCTGTCACTCTAGTAAGCCATATGCTAGCTAACATTTGATAAAAAAACCGCTGGCGGAATCTCTAGTGCAAAAACGTTAAGTATTTTTATTTATTTTATTTTTTTTTTCTAAACTAATCCTAAATGTTTTGTTACATTGTTTTAAATTTGCTTTTCGTGTTTTATGTATTTTGTCTGTATTTCTCCTGTCTTTTTGTCTGTATTCCGTATTATCCGTACAGCCCTCCTGCTACAAAGCTGAACGTTTTAAAACAAACAAAATGCCGGCAACTAACGATAAAAAAAAAATGCCGGAAATTATTCTCTAGAGTAGATAAACTTAGGACTTTATAAAAAAAAAAAGCTAGAATTTTTTTTTTTTTTTTTTAACAAAAAAAAATGTAAATTAGATATTGTTTACACATAGAAACGTTACGACTTTTATTCTGTAGATAGGCACTCGATCAAGTCATCCGGAAATAGAAATCTCCTGTCACTCTAGTAAGCCATATGCTAGCTAACAGTTGATAAAAAAAACCGCTGGCGGAATCTCTAGTGCAAAAACGTTAAGTATTTTTATTTATTTATTTTTTTTTTTTTTCTAAACTAATCCTAAATGTTTTGTTACATTGTTTTAAATTTGCTTTTCGTGTTTTATGTATTTTGTCTGTATTTCTCCTGTCTTTTTGTCTGTATTCCGTATTATCCGTCCAGCCCTCCTGCTACAAAGCTGAACGTTTTAAAACAAACAAAATGCCGGCAACTAACGATAAAAAAAAAAAAAATGCCGGAAATTATTCTCTAGAGTAGATAAACTTAGGACTTTATTAAAAAAAAAAAGCTAGAATTTTTTTCTTTTTTTTTTTAACAAAAAAAAAATGTAAATTACATATTGTTTACACATAGAAACGTTACGACTTTTATTCTGTAGATAGGCACTCGATCAAGTCATCCGGAAATAGAAATCTCCTGTCACTCTAGTAAGCCATATGCTAGCTAACAGTTGATAAAAAACCCGCTGGCGGAATCTCTAGTGCAAAAACGTTAAGTATTTTTATTTATTTTATTATTTTTTTTTCTAAACTAATCCTAAATGTTTTGTTACATTGTTTTAAATTTGCTTTTCGTGTTTTATGTATTTTGTCTGTATTTCTCCTGTCTTTTTGTCTGTATTCCGTATTATCCGTCCAGCCCTCCTGCTACAAAGCTGAACGTTTTAAAACAAACAAAATGCCGGCAACTAACGATAAAAAAAAAAAAATGCCGGAAATTATTCTCTAGAGTAGATAAACTTAGGACTTTATAAAAAAAAAAAAGCTAGAATTTTTTTTTTTTTTTTTTAACAAAAAAAAAATGTAAATTAGATATTGTTTACACATAGAAACGTTACGACTTTTATTCTGTAGATAGGCACTCGATCAAGTCATCCGGAAATAGAAATCTCCTGTCACTCTAGTAAGCCATATGCTAGCTAACAGTTGATAAAAAAACCGCTGGCGGAATCTCTAGTGCAAAAACGTTAAGTATTTTTATTTATTTTATTATTTTTTTTTCTAAACTAATCCTAAATGTTTTGTTACATTGTTTTAAATTTGCTTTTCGTGTTTTATGTATTTTGTCTGTATTTCTCCTGTCTTTTTGTCTGTATTCCGTATTATCCGTCCAGCCCTCCTGCTACAAAGCTGAACGTTTTAAAACAAACAAAATGCCGGCAACTAACGATTAAAAAAAATGCCGGAAATTATTCTCTAGAGTAGATAAACTTAGGACTTTATAAAACAAAAAAAAAAGCTAGAATTATTTTTTTTATTTTTTTAACAAAAAAAAAATGTAAATTAGATATTGTTTACACATAGAAACGTTACGACTTTTATTCTGTAGATAGGCACTCGATCAAGTCATCCGGAAATAGAAATATCCTGTCACTCTAGTAAGCCATATGCTAGCTAACAGTTGATAAAAAAAACCGCTGGCGGAATCTCTAGTGCAAAAACGTTAAGTATTTTTATTTATTTTATTTTTTTTTTCTAAACTAATCCTAAATGTTTTGTTACATTGTTTTAAATTTGCTTTTCGTGTTTTATGTATTTTGTCTGTATTTCTCTTGTCTTTTTGTCTGTATTCCGTATTATCCGTCCAGCCCTCCTGCTACAAAGCTGAACGTTTTAAAACAAACAAAATGCCGGCAACTAACGATAAAAAAAAAAAATGCCGGAAATTATTCTCTAGAGTAGATAAACTTAGGACTTTATAAAAAAAAAAGCTAGAATTTTTTTTTTTTTTTTTTTAACAAAAAAAAAATGTAAATTAGATATTGTTTACACATAGAAACGTTATGACTTTTATTCTGTAGATAGGCACTCGATCAAGTCATCCGGAAATAGAAATCTCCTGTCACTCTAGTAAGCCATATGCTAGCTAACAGTTGATAAAAAAAACCGCTGGCGGAATCTCTAGTGCAAAAACGTTAAGTATTTTTATTTATTTATTTTTTTTTTTCTAAACTAATCCTAAATGTTTTGTTACATTGTTTTAAATTTGCTTTTCGTGTTTATGTATTTTGTCTGTATTTCTCCTGTCTTTTTGTCTGTATTCCGTATTATCCGTCCAGCCCTCCTGCTACAAAGCTGAACGTTTTAAAACAAACAAAATGCCGGCAACTAACGATAAAAAAAAAAATGCCGGAAATTATTCTCTAGAGTAGATAAACTTAGGACTTTATAAAAAAAAAAAAGCTAGAATTTTTTTTTTTTTTTTTTTTTTAACAAAAAAAAATGTAAATTAGATATTGTTTACACATAGAAACGTTACGACTTTTATTCTGTAGATAGGCACTCGATCAAGTCATCCGGAAATAGAAATCTCCTGTCACTCTAGTAAGCCATATGCTAGCTAACAGTTGATAAAAAAAACCGCTGGCGGAATCTCTAGTGCAAAAACGTTAAGTATTTTTTATTTTATTTTATTTTATCTAAACTAATCCTAAATGTTTTGTTACATTGTTTTAAATTTGCTTTTCGTGTTTTATGTATTTTGTCTGTATTTCTCCTGTCTTTTTGTCTGTATTCCGTATTATCCGTCCAGCCCTCCTGCTACAAAGCTGAACGTTTTAAAACAAACAAAATGCCGGCAACTAACGATAAAAAAAAAAAAATGCCGGAAATTATTCTCTAGAGTAGATAAACTTAGGACTTTATGAAAAAAAAAAAAGCTAGAATTTTTTTTTTTTTTAACAAAAAAAAATGTAAATTAGATATTGTTTACACATAGAAACGTTACGACTTTTATTCTGTAGATAGGCACTCGATCAAGTCATCCGGAAATAGAAATCTCCTGTCACTCTAGTAAGCCATATGCTAGCTAACAGTTGAACAAAAAAAACCGCTGGCGGAATCTCTAGTGCAAAAACGTTAAGTATTTTTATTTATTTTATTTTTTTTTTCTAAACTAATCCTAAATGTTTTGTTACATTGTTTTAAATTTGCTTTTCGTGTTTTATGTATTTTGTCTGTATTTCTCCTGTCTTTTTGTCTGTATTCCGTATTATCCGTCCAGCCCTCCTGCTACAAAGCTGAACGTTTTAAAACAAACAAAATGCCGGCAACTAACGATAAAAAAAAAAAAATGCCGAGAATTATTCTCTAGAGTAGATAAACTTAGGACTTTATAAAAAAAAAAAAGCTAGAATTTTTTTTTTTTTTTTTTAACAAAAAAAAAATGTAAATTAGATATTGTTTACACATAGAAACGTTACGACTTTTATTCTGTAGATAGGCACTCGATCAAGTCATCCGGAAATAGAAATCTCCTGTCACTCTAGTAAGCCATATGCTAGCTAACAGTTGATAAAAAAAACCGCTGGCGGAATCTCTAGTGCAAAAACGTTAAGTATTTTTTATTTTATTTTATTTTATCTAAACTAATCCTAAATGTTTTGTTACATTGTTTTAAATTTGCTTTTCGTGTTTTATGTATTTTGTCTGTATTTCTCCTGTCTTTTTGTCTGTATTCCGTATTATCCGTCCAGCCCTCCTGCTACAAAGCTGAACGTTTTAAAACAAACAAAATGCCGGCAACTAACGATAAAAAAAAAAATGCCGGAAATTATTCTCTAGAGTAGATAAACTTAGGACTTTATAAAAAAAAAAAGCTAGAATTTTTTTTTTTTTTTTTTTAACAAAAAAAAATGTAAATTAGATATTGTTTACACATAGAAACGTTACGACTTTTATTCTGTAGATAGGCACTCGATCAAGTCATCCGGAAATAGAAATCTCCTGTCACTCTAGTAAGCCATATGCTAGCTAACAGTTGATAAAAAAAACCGCTGGCGGAATCTCTAGTGCAAAAACGTTAAGTATTTTTTATTTTATTTATTTTTTTCTAAACTAATCCTAAATGTTTTGTTACATTGTTTTAAATTTGCTTTTCGTGTTTTATGTATTTTGTCTGTATTTCTCCTGTCTTTTTGTCTGTATTCCTATTATCCGTCCAGCCCTCCTGCTACAAAGCTGAACGTTTTAAAACAAACAAAATGCCGGCAACTAACGATAAAAAAAAAATTCCGGAAATTATTCTCTAGAGTAGATAAACTTAGGACTTTATAAAAAAAAAAAAAAGCTAGAATTTTTTTTTTTTTTTTTAACAAAAAAAAATGTAAATTAGATATTGTTTACACATAGAAACGTTACGACTTTTATTCTGTAGATAGGCACTCGATCAAGTCATCCGGAAATAGAAATCTCCTGTCACTCTAGTAAGCCATATGCTAGCTAACAGTTGATAAAAAAACCGCTGGCGGAATCTCTAGTGCAAAAACGTTAAGTATTTTTTATTTTATTTTATTTTTTCTAAACTAATCCTAAATGTTTTGTTACATTGTTTTAAATTTGCTTTTCGTGTTTTATGTATTTTGTCTGTATTTCTCCTGTCTTTTTGTCTGTATTCCGTATTATCCGTCCAGCCCTCCTGCTACAAAGCTGAACGTTTTAAAACAAACAAAATGCCGGCAACTAACGATAAAAAAAAAAAAATGCCGGAAATTATTCTCTAGAGTAGATAAACTTAGGACTTTATAAAAAAAAAAAGCTAGAATTTTTTTTTTTTTTTTTTTTTTTAACAAAAAAAAAATGTAAATTAGATATTGTTTACACATAGAAACGTTACGACTTTTATTCTGTAGATAGGCACTCGATCAAGTCATTCGGAAATAGAAATCTCCTGTCACTCTAGTAAGCCATATGCTAGCTAACATTTGATAAAAAACCGCTGGCGGAATCTCTAGTGCAAAAACGTTAAGTATTTTTATTTATTTTATTTTTTTTTTCTAAACTAATCCTAAATGTTTTGTTACATTGTTTTAAATTTGCTTTTCGTGTTTTATGTATTTTGTCTGTATTTCTCCTGTCTTTTTGTCTGTATTCCGTATTATCCGTCCAGCCCTCCTGCTACAAAGCTGAACGTTTTAAAACAAACTAAATGCCGGCAACTAACGATAAAAAAAAAATGCCGGAAATTATTCTCTAGAGTAGATAAACTTAGGACTTTATAAAAAAAAAAAAGCTAGAATTTTTTTTTTTTTTTTTTTAACAAAAAAAAATGTAAATTAGATATTGTTTACACATAGAAACGTTACGACTTTTATTCTGTAGATAGGCACTCGATCAAGTCATCCGGAAATAGAAATCTCCTGTCACTCTAGTAAGCCATATGCTAGCTAACAGTTGATAAAAAAAACCGCTGGCGGAATCTCTAGTGCAAAAACGTTAAGTATTTTTATTTATTTTATTTTTTTTTTCTAAACTAATCCTAAATGTTTTGTTACATTGTTTTAAATTTGCTTCTCGTGTTTTATGTATTTTGTCTGTATTTCTCCTGTCTTTTTGTCTGTATTCCGTATTATCCGTCCAGCCCTCCTGCTACAAAGCTGAACGTTTTAAAACAAACAAAATGCAGGCAACTAACGATAAAAAAAAAAAAATGCCGGAAATTATTCTCTAGAGTAGATAAACTTAGGACTTTATAAAAAAAAAAGCTAGAATTTTTTTTTTTTTTTTTTTAACAAAAAAAAATGTAAATTAGATATTGTTTACACATAGAAACGTTACGACTTTTATTCTGTAGATAGGCACTCGATCAAGTCATCCGGAAATAGAAATCTCCTGTCACTCTAGTAAGCCATATGCTAGCTAACAGTTGATAAAAAAACCGCTGGCGGAATCTCTAGTGCAAAAACGTTAAGTATTTTTATTTATTTTATTATTTTTTTTTCTAAACTAATCCTAAATGTTTTGTTACATTGTTTTAAATTTGCTTCTCGTGTTTTATGTATTTTGTCTGTATTTCTCCTGTCTTTTTGTCTGTATTCCGTATTATCCGTCCAGCCCTCCTGCTACAAAGCTGAACGTTTTAAAACAAACAAAATGCCGGCAACTAACGATAAAAAAAAAAAATGCCGGAAATTATTCTCTAGAGTAGATAAACTTAGGACTTTATAAAAAAAAAAAAAAGCTAGAATTTTTTTTTTTTTTTTTTAACAAAAAAAAATGTAAATTAGATATTGTTTACACATAGAAACGTTACGACTTTTATTCTGTAGATAGGCACTCGATAAAGTCATCCGGAAATAGAAATCTCCTGTCACTCTAGTAAGCCATATGCTAGCTAACAGTTGATAAAAAAAACCGCTGGCGGAATCTCTAGTGCAAAAACGTTAAGTATTTTTATTTATTTTTTTTTTTTTCTAAACTAATCCTAAATGTTTTGTTACATTGTTTTAAATTTGCTTTTCGTGTTTTATGTATTTTGTCTGTATTTCTCCTGTCTTTTTGTCTGTATTCCGTATTATCCGTCCAGCCCTCCTGCTACAAAGCTGAACGTTTTAAAACAAACAAAATGCCGGCAACTAACGATTAAAAAAAAAAAAAAATGCCGGAAATTATTCTCTAGAGTAGATAAACTTAGGACTTTATAAAAAAAAAAAAAGCTAGAATTTTTTTTTTTTTTTAACAAAAAAAAATGTAAATTAGATATTGTTTACACATAGAAACGTTACGACTTTTATTCTGTAGATAGGCACTCGATAAAGTCATCCGGAAATAGAAATCTCCTGTCACTCTAGTAAGCCATATGCTAGCTAACAGTTGATAAAAAAAACCGCTGGCGGAATCTCTAGTGCAAAAACGTTAAGTATTTTTATTTATTTTTTTTTTTTTCTAAACTAATCCTAAATGTTTTGTTACATTGTTTTAAATTTGCTTTTCGTGTTTTATGTATTTTGTCTGTATTTCTCCTGTCTTTTTGTCTGTATTCCGTATTATCCGTCCAGCCCTCCTGCTACAAAGCTGAACGTTTTAAAACAAACAAAATGCCGGCAACTAACGATTAAAAAAAAAAAAAAATGCCGGAAATTATTCTCTAGAGTAGATAAACTTAGGACTTTATAAAAAAAAAAAAAGCTAGAATTTTTTTTTTTTTTTAACAAAAAAAAATGTAAATTAGATATTGTTTACACATAGAAACGTTACGACTTTTATTCTGTAGATAGGCACTCGATAAAGTCATCCGGAAATAGAAATCTCCTGTCACTCTAGTAAGCCATATGCTAGCTAACATTTGATAAAAAAACCGCTGGCGGAATCTCTAGTGCAAAAACGTTAAGTATTTTTATTTATTTTATTTTTTTTTTCTAAACTAATCCTAAATGTTTTGTTACATTGTTTTAAATTTGCTTTTCGTGTTTTATGTATTTTGTCTGTATTTCTCCTGTCTTTTTGTCTGTATTCCGTATTATCCGTACAGCCCTCCTGCTACAAAGCTGAACGTTTTAAAACAAACAAAATGCCGGCAACTAACGATAAAAAAAAAATGCCGGAAATTATTCTCTAGAGTAGATAAACTTAGGACTTTATAAAAAAAAAAAGCTAGAATTTTTTTTTTTTTTTTTTAACAAAAAAAAATGTAAATTAGATATTGTTTACACATAGAAACGTTACGACTTTTATTCTGTAGATAGGCACTCGATCAAGTCATCCGGAAATAGAAATCTCCTGTCACTCTAGTAAGCCATATGCTAGCTAACAGTTGATAAAAAAAACCGCTGGCGGAATCTCTAGTGCAAAAACGTTAAGTATTTTTATTTATTTATTTTTTTTTTTTTCTAAACTAATCCTAAATGTTTTGTTACATTGTTTTAAATTTGCTTTTCGTGTTTTATGTATTTTGTCTGTATTTCTCCTGTCTTTTTGTCTGTATTCCGTATTATCCGTCCAGCCCTCCTGCTACAAAGCTGAACGTTTTAAAACAAACAAAATGCCGGCAACTAACGATAAAAAAAAAAAAAATGCCGGAAATTATTCTCTAGAGTAGATAAACTTAGGACTTTATTAAAAAAAAAAAGCTAGAATTTTTTTCTTTTTTTTTTTAACAAAAAAAAAATGTAAATTACATATTGTTTACACATAGAAACGTTACGACTTTTATTCTGTAGATAGGCACTCGATCAAGTCATCCGGAAATAGAAATCTCCTGTCACTCTAGTAAGCCATATGCTAGCTAACAGTTGATAAAAAACCCGCTGGCGGAATCTCTAGTGCAAAAACGTTAAGTATTTTTATTTATTTTATTATTTTTTTTTCTAAACTAATCCTAAATGTTTTGTTACATTGTTTTAAATTTGCTTTTCGTGTTTTATGTATTTTGTCTGTATTTCTCCTGTCTTTTTGTCTGTATTCCGTATTATCCGTCCAGCCCTCCTGCTACAAAGCTGAACGTTTTAAAACAAACAAAATGCCGGCAACTAACGATAAAAAAAAAAAAATGCCGGAAATTATTCTCTAGAGTAGATAAACTTAGGACTTTATAAAAAAAAAAAAGCTAGAATTTTTTTTTTTTTTTTTTAACAAAAAAAAAATGTAAATTAGATATTGTTTACACATAGAAACGTTACGACTTTTATTCTGTAGATAGGCACTCGATCAAGTCATCCGGAAATAGAAATCTCCTGTCACTCTAGTAAGCCATATGCTAGCTAACAGTTGATAAAAAAACCGCTGGCGGAATCTCTAGTGCAAAAACGTTAAGTATTTTTATTTATTTTATTATTTTTTTTTCTAAACTAATCCTAAATGTTTTGTTACATTGTTTTAAATTTGCTTTTCGTGTTTTATGTATTTTGTCTGTATTTCTCCTGTCTTTTTGTCTGTATTCCGTATTATCCGTCCAGCCCTCCTGCTACAAAGCTGAACGTTTTAAAACAAACAAAATGCCGGCAACTAACGATTAAAAAAAATGCCGGAAATTATTCTCTAGAGTAGATAAACTTAGGACTTTATAAAACAAAAAAAAAAGCTAGAATTATTTTTTTTATTTTTTTAACAAAAAAAAAATGTAAATTAGATATTGTTTACACATAGAAACGTTACGACTTTTATTCTGTAGATAGGCACTCGATCAAGTCATCCGGAAATAGAAATATCCTGTCACTCTAGTAAGCCATATGCTAGCTAACAGTTGATAAAAAAAACCGCTGGCGGAATCTCTAGTGCAAAAACGTTAAGTATTTTTATTTATTTTATTTTTTTTTTCTAAACTAATCCTAAATGTTTTGTTACATTGTTTTAAATTTGCTTTTCGTGTTTTATGTATTTTGTCTGTATTTCTCTTGTCTTTTTGTCTGTATTCCGTATTATCCGTCCAGCCCTCCTGCTACAAAGCTGAACGTTTTAAAACAAACAAAATGCCGGCAACTAACGATAAAAAAAAAAAATGCCGGAAATTATTCTCTAGAGTAGATAAACTTAGGACTTTATAAAAAAAAAAGCTAGAATTTTTTTTTTTTTTTTTTTAACAAAAAAAAAATGTAAATTAGATATTGTTTACACATAGAAACGTTATGACTTTTATTCTGTAGATAGGCACTCGATCAAGTCATCCGGAAATAGAAATCTCCTGTCACTCTAGTAAGCCATATGCTAGCTAACAGTTGATAAAAAAAACCGCTGGCGGAATCTCTAGTGCAAAAACGTTAAGTATTTTTATTTATTTATTTTTTTTTTTCTAAACTAATCCTAAATGTTTAGTTACATTGTTTTAAATTTGCTTTTCGTGTTTATGTATTTTGTCTGTATTTCTCCTGTCTTTTTGTCTGTATTCCGTATTATCCGTCCAGCCCTCCTGCTACAAAGCTGAACGTTTTAAAACAAACAAAATGCCGGCAACTAACGATAAAAAAAAAAAATGCCGGAAATTATTCTCTAGAGTAGATAAACTTAGGACTTTATAAAAAAAAAAAAGCTAGAATTTTTTTTTTTTTTTTTTTTTAACAAAAAAAAATGTAAATTAGATATTGTTTACACATAGAAACGTTACGACTTTTATTCTGTAGATAGGCACTCGATCAAGTCATCCGGAAATAGAAATCTCCTGTCACTCTAGTAAGCCATATGCTAGCTAACAGTTGATAAAAAAAACCGCTGGCGGAATCTCTAGTGCAAAAACGTAAAGTATTTTTATTTATTTTATTTTTTTTTTCTAAACTAATCCTAAATGTTTTGTTACATTGTTTTAAATTTGCTTTTCGTGTTTTATGTATTTTGTCTGTATTTCTCCTGTCTTTTTGTCTGTATTCCGTATTATCCGTCCAGCCCTCCTGCTACAAAGCTGAACGTTTTAAAACAAACTAAATGCCGGCAACTAACGATAAAAAAAAAAAAATGCCGGAAATTATTCTCTAGAGTAGATAAACTTAGGACTTTATAAAAAAAAAAAAAGCTAGAATTTTTTTTTTTTTTTTAACAAAAAAAAATGTAAATTAGATATTGTTTACACATAGAAACGTTACGACTTTTATTCTGTAGATAGGCACTCGATCAAGTCATCCGGAAATAGAAATCTCCTGTCACTCTAGTAAGCTATATGCTAGCTAACAGTTGATAAAAAAAACCGCTGGCGGAATCTCTAGTGCAAAAACGTTAAGTATTTTTATTTATTTTATTTTTTTTTTTACTAAACTAATCCTAAATGTTTTGTTACATTGTTTTAAATTTGCTTTTCGTGTTTTATGTATTTTGTCTGTATTTCTCCTGTCTTTTTGTCTGTATTCCTATTATCCGTCCAGCCCTCCTGCTACAAAGCTGAACGTTTTAAAACAAACAAAATGCCGGCAACTAACGATAAAAAAAAAAAAATGCCGGAAATTATTCTCTAGAGTAGATAAACTTAGGACTTTATAAAAAAAAAAAAAAGCTAGAATTTTTTTTTTTTTTTTAACAAAAAAAAATGTAAATTAGATTTTGTTTACACATAGAAACGTTACGACTTTTATTCTGTAGATAGGCACTCGATCAAGTCATCCGGAAATAGAAATCTCCTGTCACTCTAGTAAGCCATATGCTAGCTAACAGTTGATAAAAAAACCGCTGGCGGAATCTCTAGTGCAAAATCGTTAAGTATTTTTATTTATTTTATTTTATTTTTTTCTAAACTAATCCTAAATGTTTTGTTACATTGTTTTAAATTTGCTTTTCGTGTTTTATGTATTTTGTCTGTATTTCTCCTGTCTTTTTGTCTGTATTCCGTATTATCCGTCCAGCCCTCCTGCTACAAAGCTGAACGTTTTAAAACAAACAAAATGCCGGCAACTAACGATAAAAAAAAAAAAATGCCGGAAATTATTCTCTAGAGTAGATAAACTTAGGACTTTATAAAAAAAAAAAAGCTAGAATTTTTTGTTTTTTAACAAAAAAAAATGTAAATTAGATATTGTTTACACATAGAAACGTTACGACTTTTATTCTGTAGATAGGCACTCGATCAAGTCATCCGGAAATAGAAATCTCCTGTCACTCTAGTAAGCCATATGCTAGCTAACAGTTGATAAAAAAAACCGCTGGCGGAATCTCTAGTGCAAAAACGTTAAGTATTTTTATTTATTTTATTTTATTTTTTCTAAACTAATCCTAAATGTTTTGTTACATTGTTTTAAATTTGCTTTTCGTGTTTTATGTATTTTGTCTGTATTTCTCCTGTCTTTTTGTCTGTATTCCGTATTATACGTCCAGCCCTCCTGCTACAAAGCTGAACGTTTTAAAACAAACAAAATGCCGGCAACTAACGATAAAAAAAAAATGCCGGAAATTATTCTCTAGAGTAGATAAACTTAGGACTTTATAAAAAAAAAAAGCTAGAATTTTTTTTTTTTTTTAACAAAAAAAAAATGTAAATTAGATATTGTTTACACATAGAAACGTTACGACTTTTATTCTGTAGATAGGCACTCGATCAAGTCATCCGGAAATAGAAATCTCCTGTCACTCTAGTAAGCCATATGCTAGCTAACAGTTGATAAAAAAACCGCTGGCGGAATCTCTAGTGCAAAAACGTTAAGTATTTTTATTTATTTTATTTTTTTTTTCTAAACTAATCCTAAATGTTTTGTTACATTGTTTTAAATTTGCTTTTCGTGTTTTATGTATTTTGTCTGTATTTCTCCTGTCTTTTTGTCTGTATTCCGTATTATCCGTCCAGCCCTCCTGCTACAAAGCTGAACGTTTTAAAACAAACAAAATGCCGGCAACTAACGATAAAAAAAAAAAATGCCGGAAATTATTCTCTAGAGTAGATAAACTTAGGACTTTATAAAAAAAAAAAAAGCTAGAATTTTTTTTTTTTTTTTTTAACAAAAAAAAAATGTAAATTAGATATTGTTTACACATAGAAACGTTACGACTTTTATTCTGTAGATAGGCACTCGATCAAGTCATCCGGAAATAGAAATCTCCTGTCACTCTAGTAAGCCATATGCTAGCTAACAGTTGATAAAAAAAACCGCTGGCGGAATCTCTAGTGCAAAAACGTTAAGTATTTTTATTTATTTTATTTTTTTTTTCTAAACTCATCCTAAATGTTTTGTTACATTGTTTTAAATTTGCTTTTCGTGTTTTATGTATTTTGTCTGTATTTCTCCTGTCTTTTTGTCTGTATTCCGTATTATCCGTCCAGCCCTCCTGCTACAAAGCTGAACGTTTTAAAACAAACAAAATGCCGGCAACTAACGATAAAAAAAAAAAAAAATGCCGGAAATTATTCTCTAGAGTAGATAAACTTAGGACTTTATAAAAAAAAAAAGCTAGAATTTTTTTTTTTTTTTTTTAACAAAAAAAAATGTAAATTAGATATTGTTTACACATAGAAACGTTACGACTTTTATTCTGTAGATAGGCACTCGATCAAGTCATCCGGAAATAGAAATCTCCTGTCACTCTAGTAAGCCATATGCTAGCTAACAGTTGATAAAAAACCCGCTGGCGGAATCTCTAGTGCAAAAACGTTAAGTATTTTTTATTTTATTTTTTTTTTTCTAAACTAATCCTAAATGTTTTGTTACATTGTTTTAAATTTGCTTTTCGTGTTTATGTATTTTGTCTGTATTTCTCCTGTCTTTTTGTCTGTATTCCGTATTATCCGTCCAGCCCTCCTGCTACAAAGCTGAACGTTTTAAAACAAACAAAATGCCGGCAACTAACGATAAAAAAAAAAAAATGCCGGAAATTATTCTCTAGAGTAGATAAACTTAGGACTTTATAAAAAAAAAAAAAGCTAGAATTTTTTTTTTTTTTTTTTTAACAAAAAAAAATGTAAATTAGATATTGTTTACACATAGAAACGTTACGACTTTTATTCTGTAGATAGGCACTCGATCAAGTCATCCGGAAATAGAAATCTCCTGTCACTCTAGTAAGCCATATGCTAGCTAACAGTTGATAAAAAAAACCGCTGGCGGAATCTCTAGTGCAAAAACGTAAAGTATTTTTATTTATTTTATTTTTTTTTTCTAAACTAATCCTAAATGTTTTGTTACATTGTTTTAAATTTGCTTTTCGTGTTTTATGTATTTTGTCTGTATTTCTCCTGTCTTTTTGTCTGTATTCCGTATTATCCGTCCAGCCCTCCTGCTACAAAGCTGAACGTTTTAAAACAAACTAAATGCCGGCAACTAACGATAAAAAAAAAAAAATGCCGGAAATTATTCTCTAGAGTAGATAAACTTAGGACTTTATAAAAAAAAAAAAAGCTAGAATTTTTTTTTTTTTTTTTAACAAAAAAAAATGTAAATTAGATATTGTTTACACATAGAAACGTTACGACTTTTATTCTGTAGATAGGCACTCGATCAAGTCATCCGGAAATAGAAATCTCCTGTCACTCTAGTAAGCTATATGCTAGCTAACAGTTGATAAAAAAAACCGCTGGCGGAATCTCTAGTGCAAAAACGTTAAGTATTTTTATTTATTTTATTTTTTTTTTTACTAAACTAATCCTAAATGTTTTGTTACATTGTTTTAAATTTGCTTTTCGTGTTTTATGTATTTTGTCTGTATTTCTCCTGTCTTTTTGTCTGTATTCCTATTATCCGTCCAGCCCTCCTGCTACAAAGCTGAACGTTTTAAAACAAACAAAATGCCGGCAACTAACGATAAAAAAAAAAAAAAATGCCGGAAATTATTCTCTAGAGTAGATAAACTTAGGACTTTATAAAAAAAAAAAGCTAGAATTTTTTTTTTTTTTTTTTAACAAAAAAAAATGTAAATTAGATATTGTTTACACATAGAAACGTTACGACTTTTATTCTGTAGATAGGCACTCGATCAAGTCATCCGGAAATAGAAATCTCCTGTCACTCTAGTAAGCCATATGCTAGCTAACAGTTGATAAAAAACCCGCTGGCGGAATCTCTAGTGCAAAAACGTTAAGTATTTTTTATTTTATTTTTTTTTTTCTAAACTAATCCTAAATGTTTTGTTACATTGTTTTAAATTTGCTTTTCGTGTTTATGTATTTTGTCTGTATTTCTCCTGTCTTTTTGTCTGTATTCCGTATTATCCGTCCAGCCCTCCTGCTACAAAGCTGAACGTTTTAAAACAAACAAAATGCCGGCAACTAACGATAAAAAAAAAAAAATGCCGGAAATTATTCTCTAGAGTAGATAAACTTAGGACTTTATAAAAAAAAAAAAGCTAGAATTTTTTTTTTTTTTTTTTTAACAAAAAAAAATGTAAATTAGATATTGTTTACACATAGAAACGTTACGACTTTTATTCTGTAGATAGGCACTCGATCAAGTCATCCGGAAATAGAAATCTCCTGTCACTCTAGTAAGCCATATGCTAGCTAACAGTTGATAAAAAAAACCGCTGGCGGAATCTCTAGTGCAAAAACGTAAAGTATTTTTATTTATTTTATTTTTTTTTTCTAAACTAATCCTAAATGTTTTGTTACATTGTTTTAAATTTGCTTTTCGTGTTTTATGTATTTTGTCTGTATTTCTCCTGTCTTTTTGTCTGTATTCCGTATTATCCGTCCAGCCCTCCTGCTACAAAGCTGAACGTTTTAAAACAAACTAAATGCCGGCAACTAACGATAAAAAAAAAAAAATGCCGGAAATTATTCTCTAGAGTAGATAAACTTAGGACTTTATAAAAAAAAAAAAAGCTAGAATTTTTTTTTTTTTTTTAACAAAAAAAAATGTAAATTAGATATTGTTTACACATAGAAACGTTACGACTTTTATTCTGTAGATAGGCACTCGATCAAGTCATCCGGAAATAGAAATCTCCTGTCACTCTAGTAAGCTATATGCTAGCTAACAGTTGATAAAAAAAACCGCTGGCGGAATCTCTAGTGCAAAAACGTTAAGTATTTTTATTTATTTTATTTTTTTTTTTACTAAACTAATCCTAAATGTTTTGTTACATTGTTTTAAATTTGCTTTTCGTGTTTTATGTATTTTGTCTGTATTTCTCCTGTCTTTTTGTCTGTATTCCTATTATCCGTCCAGCCCTCCTGCTACAAAGCTGAACGTTTTAAAACAAACAAAATGCCGGCAACTAACGATAAAAAAAAAAAAATGCCGGAAATTATTCTCTAGAGTAGATAAACTTAGGACTTTATAAAAAAAAAAAAAAGCTAGAATTTTTTTTTTTTTTTTAACAAAAAAAAATGTAAATTAGATTTTGTTTACACATAGAAACGTTACGACTTTTATTCTGTAGATAGGCACTCGATCAAGTCATCCGGAAATAGAAATCTCCTGTCACTCTAGTAAGCCATATGCTAGCTAACACTTGATAAAAAAAACCGCTGGCGGAATCTCTAGTGCAAAAACGTTAAGTATTTTTATTTATTTTATTTTTTTTTCTAAACTAATCCTAAATGTTTAGTTACATTGTTTTAAATTTGCTTTTCGTGTTTTATGTATTTTGTCTGTATTTCTCCTGTCTTTTTGTCTGTATTCCGTATTATCCGTCCAGCCCTCCTGCTACAAAGCTGAACGTTTTAAAACAAACAAAATGCCGGCAACTAACGATAAAAAAAAAAATGCCGGAAATTATTCTCTAGAGTAGATAAACTTAGGACTTTATAAAAAAAAAAAAAGCTAGAATTTTTTTTTTTTTTTTTTTAACAAAAAAAAAATGTAAATTAGATATTGTTTACACATAGAAACGTTACGACTTTTATTCTGTAGATAGGCACTCGATCAAGTCATCCGGAAATAAAAATCTCCTGTCACTCTAGTAAGCCATATGCTAGCTAACAGTTGATAAAACAACCGCTGGCGTAATCTCTAGTGCAAAAACGTTAAGTATTTTTATTTATTTTATTATTTTTTTTTCTAAACTAATCCTAAATATTTTGTTACATTGTTTTAAATTTGCTTTTCGTGTTTTATGTATTTTGTCTGTATTTCTCCTGTCTTTTTGTCTGTATTCCGTATTATCCGTCCAGCCCTCCTGCTACAAAGCTGAACGTTTTAAAACAAACAAAATGCCGGCAACTAACGATAAAAAAAAAAAAATGCCGGAAATTATTCTCTAGAGTAGATAAACTTAGGACTTTATAAAAAAAAAAAAGCTAGAATTTTTTGTTTTTTAACAAAAAAAAATGTAAATTAGATATTGTTTACACATAGAAACGTTACGACTTTTATTCTGTAGATAGGCACTCGATCAAGTCATCCGGAAATAGAAATCTCCTGTCACTCTAGTAAGCCATATGCTAGCTAACAGTTGATAAAAAAAACCGCTGGCGGAATCTCTAGTGCAAAAACGTTAAGTATTTTTATTTATTTTATTTTATTTTTTCTAAACTAATCCTAAATGTTTTGTTACATTGTTTTAAATTTGCTTTTCGTGTTTTATGTATTTTGTCTGTATTTCTCCTGTCTTTTTGTCTGTATTCCGTATTATCCGTCCAGCCCTCCTGCTACAAAGCTGAACGTTTTAAAACAAACAAAATGCCGGCAACTAACGATAAAAAAAAAATGCCGGAAATTATTCTCTAGAGTAGATAAACTTAGGACTTTATAAAAAAAAAAAAGCTAGAATTTTTTTTTTTTTTTTAACAAAAAAAAATGTAAATTAGATATTGTTTACACATAGAAACGTTACGACTTTTATTCTGTAGATAGGCACTCGATCAAGTCATCCGGAAATAGAAATCTCCTGTCACTCTAGTAAGCCATATGCTAGCTAACAGTTGATAAAAAAACCGCTGGCGGAATCTCTAGTGCAAAAACGTTAAGTATTTTTATTTATTTTATTTTTTTTTTTCTAAACTAATCCTAAATGTTTTGTTACATTGTTTTAAATTTGCTTTTCGTGTTTTATGTATTTTGTCTGTATTTCTCCTGTCTTTTTGTCTGTATTCCGTATTATCCGTCCAGCCCTCCTGCTACAAAGCTGAACGTTTTAAAACAAACAAAATGCCGGCAACTAACGATAAAAAAAAAAAATGCCGGAAATTATTCTCTAGAGTAGATAAACTTAGGACTTTATAAAAAAAAAAAAAGCTAGAATTTTTTTTTTTTTTTTTTTAACAAAAAAAAATGTAAATTAGATATTGTTTACACATAGAAACGTTACGACTTTTATTCTGTAGATAGGCACTCGATCAAGTCATCCGGAAATAGAAATCTCCTGTCACTCTAGTAAGCCATATGCTAGCTAACAGTTGATAAAAAAAACCGCTGGCGGAATCTCTAGTGCAAAAACGTTAAGTATTTTTATTTATTTTATTTTTTTTTTCTAAACTCATCCTAAATGTTTTGTTACATTGTTTTAAATTTGCTTTTCGTGTTTTATGTATTTTGTCTGTATTTCTCCTGTCTTTTTGTCTGTATTCCGTATTATCCGTCCAGCCCTCCTGCTACAAAGCTGAACGTTTTAAAACAAACAAAATGCCGGCAACTAACGATAAAAAAAAAAAAAATGCCGGAAATTATTCTCTAGAGTAGATAAACTTAGGACTTTATAAAAAAAAAAAAGCTAGAATTTTTTTTTTTTTTTTTTAACAAAAAAAAAATGTAAATTAGATATTGTTTACACATAGAAACGTTACGACTTTTATTCTGTAGATAGGCACTCGATCAAGTCATCCGGAAATAGAAATCTCCTGTCACTCTAGTAAGCCATATGCTAGCTAACAGTTGATAAAAAACCCGCTGGCGGAATCTCTAGTGCAAAAACGTTAAGTATTTTTTATTTTATTTTTTTTTTTCTAAACTAATCCTAAATGTTTTGTTACATTGTTTTAAATTTGCTTTTCGTGTTTTATGTATTTTGTCTGTATTTCTCCTGTCTTTTTGTCTGTATTCCTATTATCCGTCCAGCCCTCCTGCTACAAAGCTGAACGTTTTGAAACAAACAAAATGCCGGCAACTAACGATAAAAAAAAAAAAATGCCGGAAATTATTCTCTAGAGTAGATAAACTTAGGACTTTATAAAAAAAAAAAAGCTAGAATTTTTTTTTTTTTTTTTTTAACAAAAAAAAATGTAAATTAGATATTGTTTACACATAGAAACGTTACGACTTTTATTCTGTAGATAGGCACTCGATCAAGTCATCCGGAAATAGAAATCTCCTGTCACTCTAGTAAGCCATATGCTAGCTAACAGTTTATAAAAAAAACCGCTGGCGGAATCTCTAGTGCAAAAACGTTAAGTATTTTTATTTTATTTTTTTTTTTTCTAAACTAATCCTAAATGTTTTGTTACATTGTTTTAAATTTGCTTTTCGTGTTTTATGTATTTTGTCTGTATTTCTCCTGTCTTTTTGTCTGTATTCCGTATTATCCGTCCAGCCCTCCTGCTACAAAGCTGAACGTTTTAAAACAAACAAAATGCCGGCAACTAACGATAAAAAAAAAAAATGCCGGAAATTATTCTCTAGAGTAGATAAACTTAGGACTTTATAAAAAAAAAAAAAGCTAGAATTTTTTTTTTTTTTTTTTTAACAAAAAAAAAATGTAAATTAGATATTGTTTACACATAGAAACGTTACGACTTTTATTCTGTAGATAGGCACTCGATCAAGTCATCCGGAAATAGAAATCTCCTGTCACTCTAGTAAGCCATATGCTAGCTAACAGTTGATAAAAAAAACCGCTGGCGGAATCTCTAGTGCAAAAACGTTAAGTATTTTTATTTATTTTATTTTTTTTTTTCTAAACTCATCCTGAATGTTTTGTTACATTGTTTTAAATTTGCTTTTCGTGTTTTATGTATTTTGTCTGTATTTCTCCTGTCTTTTTGTCTGTATTCCGTATTATCCGTCCAGCCCTCCTGCTACAAAGCTGAACGTTTTAAAACAAACAAAATGCCGGCAACTAACGATAAAAAAAAAAAAAAAAATGCCGGAAATTATTCTCTAGAGTAGATAAACTTAGGACTTTATAAAAAAAAAAAAAGCTAGAATTTTTTTTTTTTTTTTTTAACAAAAAAAAAATGTAAATTAGATATTGTTTACACATAGAAACGTTACGACTTTTATTCTGTAGATAGGCACTCGATCAAGTCATCCGGAAATAGAAATCTCCTGTCACTCTAGTAAGCCATATGCTAGCTAACAGTTGATAAAAAAACCGCTGGCGGAATCTCTAGTGCAAAAACGTTAAGTATTTTTTATTTTATTTTTTTTTTTCTAAACTAATCCTAAATGTTTTGTTACATTGTTTTAAATTTGCTTTTCGTGTTTTATGTATTTTGTCTGTATTTCTCCTGTCTTTTTGTCTGTATTCCTATTATCCGTCCAGCCCTCCTGCTACAAAGCTGAACGTTTTGAAACAAACAAAATGCCGGCAACTAACGATAAAAAAAAAAAAAAATGCCGGAAATTATTCTCTAGAGTAGATAAACTTAGGACTTTATAAAAAAAAAAAAGCTAGAATTTTTTTTTTTTTTTTTAACAAAAAAAAATGTAAATTAGATATTGTTTACACATAGAAACGTTACGACTTTTATTCTGTAGATAGGCACTCGATCAAGTCATCCGGAAATAGAAATCTCCTGTCACTCTAGTAAGCCATATGCTAGCTAACAGTTGATAAAAAAAACCGCTGGCGGAATCTCTAGTGCAAAAACGTTAAGTATTTTTTATTTTATTTTATTTTTTCTAAACTAATCCTAAATGTTTTGTTACATTGTTTTAAATTTGCTTTTCGTGTTTTATGTATTTTGTCTGTATTTCTCCTGTCTTTTTGTCTGTATTCCGTATTATCCGTCCAGCCCTCCTGCTACAAAGCTGAACGTTTTAAAACAAACAAAATGCCGGCAACTAACGATAAAAAAAAAAAATGCCGGAAATTATTCTCTAGAGTAGATAAACTTAGGACTTTATAAAAAAAAAAAAAAGCTAGAATTTTTTTTTTTTTTTTTAACAAAAAAAAATGTAAATTAGATATTGTTTACACATAGAAACGTTACGACTTTTATTCTGTAGATAGGCACTCGATCAAGTCATCCGGAAATAGAAATCTCCTGTCACTCTAGTAAGCCATATGCTAGCTAACAGTTGATAAAAAAAACCGCTGGCGGAATCTCTAGTGCAAAAACGTTAAGTATTTTTATTTATTTTATTTTTTTTTTCTAAACTAATCCTAAATGTTTTGTTACATTGTTTTAAATTTGCTTTTCGTGTTTTATGTATTTTGTCTGTATTTCTCCTGTCTTTTTGTCTGTATTCCGTATTATCCGTCCAGCCCTCCTGCTACAAAGCTGAACGTTTTAAAACAAACAAAATGCCGGCAACTAACGATAAAAAAAAAATGCCGGAAATTATTCTCTAGAGTAGATAAACTTAGGACGTTATAAAAAAAAAAAAGCTAGAATTTTTTTTTTTTTTTTTTAACAAAAAAAAATGTAAATTAGATATTGTTTACACATAGAAACGTTACGACTTTTATTCTGTAGATAGGCACTCGATCAAGTCATCCGGAAATAGAAATCTCCTGTCACTCTAGTAAGCCATATGCTAGCTAACAGTTGATAAAAAAAACCGCTGGCGGAATCTCTAGTGCAAAAACGTTAAGTATTTTTTATTTTATTTTATTTTTTCTAAACTAATCCTAAATGTTTTGTTACATTGTTTTAAATTTGCTTTTCGTGTTTTATGTATTTTGTCTGTATTTCTCCTGTCTTTTTGTCTGTATTCCGTATTATCCGTCCAGCCCTCCTGCTACAAAGCTGAACGTTTTAAAACAAACAAAATGCCGGCAACTAACGATAAAAAAAAATGCCGGAAATTATTCTCTAAAGTAGATAAACTTAGGACTTTATAAAAAAAAAAAGCTAGAATTTTTTTTTTTTTTTTAACAAAAAAAAATGTAAATTAGATATTGTTTACACATAGAAACGTTACGACTTTTATTCTGTAGATAGGCACTCGATCAAGTCATCCGGAAATAGAAATCTCCTGTCACTCTAGTAAGCCATATGCTAGCTAACAGTTGATAAAAAAAACCGCTGGCGGAATCTCTAGTGCAAAAACGTTAAGTATTTTTTATTTTATTTTATTTTTTCTAAACTAATCCTAAATGTTTTGTTACATTGTTTTAAATTTGCTTTTCGTGTTTTATGTATTTTGTCTGTATTTCTCCTGTCTTTTTGTCTGTATTCCGTATTATCCGTCCAGCCCTCCTGCTACAAAGCTGAACGTTTTAAAACAAACAAAATGCCGGCAACTAACGATAAAAAAAAAATGCCGGAAATTATTCTCTAAAGTAGATAAACTTAGGACTTTATAAAAAAAAAAAGCTAGAATTTTTTTTTTTTTTTTTTAACAAAAAAAAATGTAAATTAGATATTGTTTACACATAGAAACGTTACGACTTTTATTCTGTAGATAGGCACTCGATCAAGTCATCCGGAAATAGAAATCTCCTGTCACTCTAGTAAGCCATATGCTAGCTAACAGTTGATAAAAAAAACCGCTGGCGGAATCTCTAGTGCAAAAACGTTAAGTATTTTTTATTTTATTTTATTTTTTCTAAACTAATCCTAAATGTTTTGTTACATTGTTTTAAATTTGCTTTTCGTGTTTTATGTATTTTGTCTGTATTTCTCCTGTCTTTTTGTCTGTATTCCGTATTATCCGTCCAGCCCTCCTGCTACAAAGCTGAACGTTTTAAAACAAACAAAATGCCGGCAACTAACGATAAAAAAAAAAAAATGCCGGAAATTATTCTCTAGAGTAGATAAACTTAGGACTTTATAAAAAAAAAAAAAAAGCTAGAATTTTTTTTTTTTTTTTTTTTAACAAAAAAAAAATGTAAATTAGATATTGTTTACACATAGAAACGTTACGACTTTTATTCTGTAGATAGGCACTCGATCAAGTCATCCGGAAATAGAAATCTCCTGTCACTCTAGTAAGCCATATGCTAGCTAACAGTTGATAAAAAAAACCGCTGGCGGAATCTCTAGTGCAAAAACGTTAAGTATTTTTATTTATTTTATTTTTTTTTTTCTAAACTAATCCTAAATGTTTTGTTACATTGTTTTAAATTTGCTTTTCGTGTTTTATGTATTTTGTCTGTATTTCTCTTGTCTTTTTGTCTGTATTCCGTATTATCCGTCCAGCCCTCCTGCTACAAAGCTGAACGTTTTAAAACAAACAAAATGCCGGCAACTAACGATAAAAAAAAAAAAATGCCGGAAATTATTCTCTAGAGTAGATAAACTTAGGACTTTATAAAAAAAAAAAGCTAGAATTTTTTTTTTTTTTTTTTTAACAAAAAAAAATGTAAATTAGATATTGTTTACACATAGAAACGTTACGACTTTTATTCTGTAGATAGGCACTCGATCAAGTCATCCGGAAATAGAAATCTCCTGTCACTCTAGTAAGCCATATGCTAGCTAACAGTTGATAAAAAAAACCGCTGGCGGAATCTCTAGTGCAAAAACGTTAAGTATTTTTATTTATTTATTTTTTTTTTTTCTAAACTAATCCTAAATGTTTTGTTACATTGTTTTAAATTTGCTTTTCGTGTTTATGTATTTTGTCTGTATTTCTCCTGTCTTTTTGTCTGTATTCCGTATTATCCGTCCAGCCCTCCTGCTACAAAGCTGAACGTTTTAAAACAAACAAAATGCCGGCAACTAACGATAAAAAAAAAATGCCGGAAATTATTCTCTAGAGTAGATAAACTTAGGACTTTATAAAAAAAAAAAAGCTAGAATTTTTTTTTTTTTTTTTTTAACAAAAAAAAATGTAAATTAGATATTGTTTACACATAGAAACGTTACGACTTTTATTCTGTAGATAGGCACTCGATCAAGTCATCCGGAAATAGAAATCTCCTGTCACTCTAGTAAGCCATATGCTAGCTAACAGTTGATAAAAAAAACCGCTGGCGGAATCTCTAGTGCAAAAACGTAAAGTATTTTTATTTATTTTATTTTTTTTTTCTAAACTAATCCTAAATGTTTTGTTACATTGTTTTAAATTTGCTTTTCGTGTTTTATGTATTTTGTCTGTATTTCTCCTGTCTTTTTGTCTGTATTCCGTATTATCCGTCCAGCCCTCCTGCTACAAAGCTTAACGTTTTAAAACAAACTAAATGCCGGCAACTAACGATAAAAAAAAAAATGCCGGAAATTATTCTCTAGAGTAGATAAACTTAGGACTTTATAAAAAAAAAAAAAAGCTAGAATTTTTTTTTTTTTTTAACAAAAAAAAATGTAAATTAGATATTGTTTACACATAGAAACGTTACGACTTTTATTCTGTAGATAGGCACTCGATCAAGTCATCCGGAAATAGAAATCTCCTGTCACTCTAGTAAGCTATATGCTAGCTAACAGTTGATAAAAAAAACCGCTGGCGGAATCTCTAGTGCAAAAACGTTAAGTATTTTTATTTATTTTATTTTTTTTTTACTAAACTAATCCTAAATGTTTTGTTACATTGTTTTAAATTTGCTTTTCGTGTTTTATGTATTTTGTCTGTATTTCTCCTGTCTTTTTGTCTGTATTCCTATTATCCGTCCAGCCCTCCTGCTACAAAGCTGAACGTTTTAAAACAAACAAAATGCCGGCAACTAACGATAAAAAAAAAAAATGCCGGAAATTATTCTCTAGAGTAGATAAACTTAGGACTTTATAAAAAAAAAAAAAGCTAGAATTTTTTTTTTTTTTTTAACAAAAAAAAATGTAAATTAGATTTTGTTTACACATAGAAACGTTACGACTTTTATTCTGTAGATAGGCACTCGATCAAGTCATCCGGAAATAGAAATCTCCTGTCACTCTAGTAAGCCATATGCTAGCTAACAGTTGATAAAAAAACCGCTGGCGGAATCTCTAGTGCAAAATCGTTAAGTATTTTTATTTATTTTATTTTATTTTTTTCTAAACTAATCCTAAATGTTTTGTTACATTGTTTTAAATTTGCTTTTCGTGTTTTATGTATTTTGTCTGTATTTCTCCTGTCTTTTTGTCTGTATTCCGTATTATCCGTCCAGCCCTCCTGCTACAAAGCTGAACGTTTTAAAACAAACAAAATGCCGGCAACTAACGATAAAAAAAAAAATGCCGGAAATTATTCTCTAGAGTAGATAAACTTAGGACTTTATAAAAAAAAAAAAGCTAGAATTTTTTTTTTTTTTTTAACAAAAAAAAATGTAAATTAGATATTGTTTACACATAGAAACGTTACGACTTTTATTCTGTAGATAGGCACTCGATCAAGTCATCCGGAAATAGAAATCTCCTGTCACTCTAGTAAGCCATATGCTAGCTAACAGTTGATAAAAAAAAACCGCTGGCGGAATCTCTAGTGCAAAAACGTTAAGTATTTTTATTTATTTTATTTTTTTTTCTAAACTAATCCTAAATGTTTAGTTACATTGTTTTAAATTTGCTTTTCGTGTTTTATGTATTTTGTCTGTATTTCTCCTGTCTTTTTGTCTGTATTCCGTATTATCCGTCCAGCCCTCCTGCTACAAAGCTGAACGTTTTAAAACAAACAAAATGCCGGCAACTAACGATAAAAAAAAAAAAATGCCGGAAATTATTCTCTAGAGTAGATAAACTTAGGACTTTATAAAAAAAAAAAAAAGCTAGAATTTTTTGTTTTTTAACAAAAAAAAATGTAAATTAGATATTGTTTACACATAGAAACGTTACGACTTTTATTCTGTAGATAGGCACTCGATCAAGTCATCCGGAAATAGAAATCTCCTGTCACTCTAGTAAGCCATATGCTAGCTAACAGTTGATAAAAAAAACCGCTGGCGGAATCTCTAGTGCAAAAACGTTAAGTATTTTTATTTATTTTATTTTATTTTTTCTAAACTAATCCTAAATGTTTTGTTACATTGTTTTAAATTTGCTTTTCGTGTTTTATGTATTTTGTCTGTATTTCTCCTGTCTTTTTGTCTGTATTCCGTATTATACGTCCAGCCCTCCTGCTACAAAGCTGAACGTTTTAAAACAAACAAAATGCCGGCAACTAACGATAAAAAAAAATGCCGGAAATTATTCTCTAGAGTAGATAAACTTAGGACTTTATAAAAAAAAAAAAGCTAGAATTTTTTTTTTTTTTTAACAAAAAAAAAATGTAAATTAGATATTGTTTACACATAGAAACGTTACGACTTTTATTCTGTAGATAGGCACTCGATCAAGTCATCCGGAAATAGAAATCTCCTGTCACTCTAGTAAGCCATATGCTAGCTAACAGTTGATAAAAAAACCGCTGGCGGAATCTCTAGTGCAAAAACGTTAAGTATTTTTATTTATTTTTTTTTTTTTTCTAAACTAATCCTAAATGTTTTGTTACATTGTTTTAAATTTGCTTTTCGTGTTTTATGTATTTTGTCTGTATTTCTCCTGTCTTTTTGTCTGTATTCCGTATTATCCGTCCAGCCCTCCTGCTACAAAGCTGAACGTTTTAAAACAAACAAAATGCCGGCAACTAACGATAAAAAAAAAAAATGCCGGAAATTATTCTCTAGAGTAGATAAACTTAGGACTTTATAAAAAAAAAAAAGCTAGAATTTTTTTTTTTTTTTTTTTAACAAAAAAAAAAATGTAAATTAGATATTGTTTACACATAGAAACGTTACGACTTTTATTCTGTAGATAGGCACTCGATCAAGTCATCCGGAAATAGAAATCTCCTGTCACTCTAGTAAGCCATATGCTAGCTAACAGTTGATAAAAAAAACCGCTGGCGGAATCTCTAGTGCAAAAACGTTAAGTATTTTTATTTATTTTATTTTTTTTTTCTAAACTCATCCTAAATGTTTTGTTACATTGTTTTAAATTTGCTTTTCGTGTTTTATGTATTTTGTCTGTATTTCTCCTGTCTTTTTGTCTGTATTCCGTATTATCCGTCCAGCCCTCCTGCTACAAAGCTGAACGTTTTAAAACAAACAAAATGCCGGCAACTAACGATAAAAAAAAAAAAAATGCCGGAAATTATTCTCTAGAGTAGATAAACTTAGGACTTTATAAAAAAAAAAAGCTAGAATTTTTTTTTTTTTTTTTTAACAAAAAAAAAATGTAAATTAGATATTGTTTACACATAGAAACGTTACGACTTTTATTCTGTAGATAGGCACTCGATCAAGTCATCCGGAAATAGAAATCTCCTGTCACTCTAGTAAGCCATATGCTAGCTAACAGTTGATAAAAAAAACCGCTGGCGGAATCTCTAGTGCAAAAACGTTAAGTATTTTTTATTTTATTTTTTTTTTCTAAACTAATCCTAAATGTTTTGTTACATTGTTTTAAATTTGCTTTTCGTGTTTTATGTATTTTGTCTGTATTTCTCCTGTCTTTTTGTCTGTATTCCGTATTATCCGTCCAGCCCTCCTGCTACAAAGCTGAACGTTTTAAAACAAACAAAATGCCGGCAACTAACGATAAAAAAAAAAAAATGCCGGAAATTATTCTCTAGAGTAGATAAACTTAGGACTTTATAAAAAAAAAAAAAGCTAGAATTTTTTTTTTTTTTTTTTAACAAAAAAAAAATGTAAATTAGATATTGTTTACACATAGAAACGTTACGACTTTTATTCTGTAGATAGGCACTCGATCAAGTCATCCGGAAATAGAAATCTCCTGTCACTCTAGTAAGCCATATGCTAGCTAACAGTTGATAAAAAAAACCGCTGGCGGAATCTCTAGTGCAAAAACGTTAAGTATTTTTATTTATTTTATTTTTTTTTTTTCTAAACTCATCCTAAATGTTTTGTTACATTGTTTTAAATTTGCTTTTCGTGTTTTATGTATTTTGTCTGTATTTCTCCTGTCTTTTTGTCTGTATTCCGTATTATCCGTCCAGCCCTCCTGCTACAAAGCTGAACGTTTTAAAACAAACAAAATGCCGGCAACTAACGATAAAAAAAAAAAAAAATGCCGGAAATTATTCTCTAGAGTAGATAAACTTAGGACTTTATAAAAAAAAAAAAGCTAGAATTTTTTTTTTTTTTTTTTTAACAAAAAAAAAATGTAAATTAGATATTGTTTACACATAGAAACGTTACGACTTTTATTCTGTAGATAGGCACTCGATCAAGTCATCCGGAAATAGAAATCTCCTGTCACTCTAGTAAGCCATATGCTAGCTAACAGTTGATAAAAAAACCGCTGGCGGAATCTCTAGTGCAAAAACGTTAAGTATTTTTTATTTTATTTTTTTTTTCTAAACTAATCCTAAATGTTTTGTTACATTGTTTTAAATTTGCTTTTCGTGTTTTATGTATTTTGTCTGTATTTCTCCTGTCTTTTTGTCTGTATTCCTATTATCCGTCCAGCCCTCCTGCTACAAAGCTGAACGTTTTGAAACAAACAAAATGCCGGCAACTAACGATAAAAAAAAAAAAAAAATGCCGGAAATTATTCTCTAGAGTAGATAAACTTAGGACTTTATAAAAAAAAAAAAGCTAGAATTTTTTTTTTTTTTTTTAACAAAAAAAAATGTAAATTAGATATTGTTTACACATAGAAACGTTACGACTTTTATTCTGTAGATAGGCACTCGATCAAGTCATCCGGAAATAGAAATCTCCTGTCACTCTAGTAAGCCATATGCTAGCTAACAGTTGATAAAAAAAACCGCTGGCGGAATCTCTAGTGCAAAAACGTTAAGTATTTTTATTTATTTTATTTTATTTTTTCTAAACTAATCCTAAATGTTTTGTTACATTGTTTTAAATTTGCTTTTCGTGTTTTATGTATTTTGTCTGTATTTCTCCTGTCTTTTTGTCTGTATTCCGTATTATACGTCCAGCCCTCCTGCTACAAAGCTGAACGTTTTAAAACAAACAAAATGCCGGCAACTAACGATAAAAAAAAATGCCGGAAATTATTCTCTAGAGTAGATAAACTTAGGACTTTATAAAAAAAAAAAAGCTAGAATTTTTTTTTTTTTTTTAACAAAAAAAAAATGTAAATTAGATATTGTTTACACATAGAAACGTTACGACTTTTATTCTGTAGATAGGCACTCGATCAAGTCATCCGGAAATAGAAATCTCCTGTCACTCTAGTAAGCCATATGCTAGCTAACAGTTGATAAAAAAACCGCTGGCGGAATCTCTAGTGCAAAAACGTTAAGTATTTTTATTTATTTTATTTTTTTTTTCTAAACTAATCCTAAATGTTTTGTTACATTGTTTTAAATTTGCTTTTCGTGTTTTATGTATTTTGTCTGTATTTCTCCTGTCTTTTTGTCTGTATTCCGTATTATCCGTCCAGCCCTCCTGCTACAAAGCTGAACGTTTTAAAACAAACAAAATGCCGGCAACTAACGATAAAAAAAAAAATGCCGGAAATTATTCTCTAGAGTAGATAAACTTAGGACTTTATAAAAAAAAAAAAGCTAGAATTTTTTTTTTTTTTTTTTTTAACAAAAAAAAAATGTAAATTAGATATTGTTTACACATAGAAACGTTACGACTTTTATTCTGTAGATAGGCACTCGATCAAGTCATCCGGAAATAGAAATCTCCTGTCACTCTAGTAAGCCATATGCTAGCTAACAGTTGATAAAAAAAACCGCTGGCGGAATCTCTAGTGCAAAAACGTTAAGTATTTTTATTTATTTTATTTTTTTTTTCTAAACTCATCCTAAATGTTTTGTTACATTGTTTTAAATTTGCTTTTCGTGTTTTATGTATTTTGTCTGTATTTCTCCTGTCTTTTTGTCTGTATTCCGTATTATCCGTCCAGCCCTCCTGCTACAAAGCTGAACGTTTTAAAACAAACAAAATGCCGGCAACTAACGATAAAAAAAAAAAAAAAATGCCGGAAATTATTCTCTAGAGTAGATAAACTTAGGACTTTATAAAAAAAAAAAAGCTAGAATTTTTTTTTTTTTTTTTTAACAAAAAAAAAATGTAAATTAGATATTGTTTACACATAGAAACGTTACGACTTTTATTCTGTAGATAGGCACTCGATCAAGTCATCCGGAAATAGAAATCTCCTGTCACTCTAGTAAGCCATATGCTAGCTAACAGTTGATAAAAAAAACCGCTGGCGGAATCTCTAGTGCAAAAACGTTAAGTATTTTTTATTTTATTTTTTTTTTCTAAACTAATCCTAAATGTTTTGTTACATTGTTTTAAATTTGCTTTTCGTGTTTTATGTATTTTGTCTGTATTTCTCCTGTCTTTTTGTCTGTATTCCTATTATCCGTCCAGCCCTCCTGCTACAAAGCTGAACGTTTTGAAACAAACAAAATGCCGGCAACTAACGATAAAAAAAAAAAATGCCGGAAATTATTCTCTAGAGTAGATAAACTTAGGACTTTATAAAAAAAAAAAAGCTAGAATTTTTTTTTTTTTTTTTTTTAACAAAAAAAAATGTAAATTAGATATTGTTTACACATAGAAACGTTACGACTTTTATTCTGTAGATAGGCACTCGATCAAGTCATCCGGAAATAGAAATCTCCTGTCACTCTAGTAAGCCATATGCTAGCTAACAGTTTATAAAAAAAACCGCTGGCGGAATCTCTAGTGCAAAAACGTTAAGTATTTTTATTTTATTTTTTTTTTTTCTAAACTAATCCTAAATGTTTTGTTACATTGTTTTAAATTTGCTTTTCGTGTTTTATGTATTTTGTCTGTATTTCTCCTGTCTTTTTGTCTGTATTCCGTATTATCCGTCCAGCCCTCCTGCTACAAAGCTGAACGTTTTAAAACAAACAAAATGCCGGCAACTAACGATAAAAAAAAAAAAATGCCGGAAATTATTCTCTAGAGTAGATAAACTTAGGACTTTATAAAAAAAAAAAAGCTAGAATTTTTTTTTTTTTTTTTTTAACAAAAAAAAAATGTAAATTAGATATTGTTTACACATAGAAACGTTACGACTTTTATTCTGTAGATAGGCACTCGATCAAGTCATCCGGAAATAGAAATCTCCTGTCACTCTAGTAAGCCATATGCTAGCTAACAGTTGATAAAAAAAACCGCTGGCGGAATCTCTAGTGCAAAAACGTTAAGTATTTTTATTTATTTTATTTTTTTTTTTCTAAACTCATCCTAAATGTTTTGTTACATTGTTTTAAATTTGCTTTTCGTGTTTTATGTATTTTGTCTGTATTTCTCCTGTCTTTTTGTCTGTATTCCGTATTATCCGTCCAGCCCTCCTGCTACAAAGCTGAACGTTTTAAAACAAACAAAATGCCGGCAACTAACGATAAAAAAAAAAAAAAATGCCGGAAATTATTCTCTAGAGTAGATAAACTTAGGACTTTATAAAAAAAAAAAAGCTAGAATTTTTTTTTTTTTTTTTAACAAAAAAAAAATGTAAATTAGATATTGTTTACACATAGAAACGTTACGACTTTTATTCTGTAGATAGGCACTCGATCAAGTCATCCGGAAATAGAAATCTCCTGTCACTCTAGTAAGCCATATGCTAGCTAACAGTTGATAAAAAAAACCGCTGGCGGAATCTCTAGTGCAAAAACGTTAAGTATTTTTTATTTTATTTTTTTTTTCTAAACTAATCCTAAATGTTTTGTTACATTGTTTTAAATTTGCTTTTCGTGTTTTATGTATTTTGTCTGTATTTCTCCTGTCTTTTTGTCTGTATTCCTATTATCCGTCCAGCCCTCCTGCTACAAAGCTGAACGTTTTGAAACAAACAAAATGCCGGCAACTAACGATAAAAAAAAAAAAAAATGCCGGAAATTATTCTCTAGAGTAGATAAACTTAGGACTTTATAAAAAAAAAAAGCTAGAATTTTTTTTTTTTTTTTTAACAAAAAAAAATGTAAATTAGATATTGTTTACACATAGAAACGTTACGACTTTTATTCTGTAGATAGGCACTCGATCAAGTCATCCGGAAATAGAAATCTCCTGTCACTCTAGTAAGCCATATGCTAGCTAACAGTTGATAAAAAAAACCGCTGGCGGAATCTCTAGTGCAAAAACGTTAAGTATTTTTTATTTTATTTTATTTTTTCTAAACTAATCCTAAATGTTTTGTTTCATTATTTTAAATTTGCTTTTCGTGTTTTATGTATTTTGTCTGTATTTCTCCTGTCTTTTTGTCTGTATTCCGTATTATCCGTCCAGCCCTCCTGCTACAAAGCTGAACGTTTTAAAACAAACAAAATGCCGGCAACTAACGATAAAAAAAAAAAAATGCCGGAAATTATTCTCTAGAGTAGATAAACTTAGGACTTTATAAAAAAAAAAAAAGCTAGAATTTTTTTTTTTTTTTTTAACAAAAAAAAATGTAAATTAGATATTGTTTACACATAGAAACGTTACGACTTTTATTCTGTAGATAGGCACTCGATCAAGTCATCCGGAAATAGAAATCTCCTGTCACTCTAGTAAGCCATATGCTAGCTAACAGTTGATAAAAAAAACCGCTGGCGGAATCTCTAGTGCAAAAACGTTAAGTATTTTTATTTATTTTATTTTTTTTTTCTAAACTAATCCTAAATGTTTTGTTACATTGTTTTAAATTTGCTTTTCGTGTTTTATGTATTTTGTCTGTATTTCTCCTGTCTTTTTGTCTGTATTCCGTATTATCCGTCCAGCCCTCCTGCTACAAAGATGAACGTTTTAAAACAAACAAAATGCCGGCAACTAACGATAAAAAAAAAATGCCGGAAATTATTCTCTAAAGTAGATAAACTTAGGACTTTATAAAAAAAAAAAGCTAGAATTTTTTTTTTTTTTTTTTAACAAAAAAAAATGTAAATTAGATATTGTTTACACATAGAAACGTTACGACTTTTATTCTGTAGATAGGCACTCGATCAAGTCATCCGGAAATAGAAATCTCCTGTCACTCTAGTAAGCCATATGCTAGCTAACAGTTGATAAAAAAAACCGCTGGCGGAATCTCTAGTGCAAAAACGTTAAGTATTTTTATTTATTTTATTTTTTTTTTTCTAAACTCATCCTAAATGTTTTGTTACATTGTTTTAAATTTGCTTTTCGTGTTTTATGTATTTTGTCTGTATTTCTCCTGTCTTTTTGTCTGTATTCCGTATTATCCGTCCAGCCCTCCTGCTACAAAGCTGAACGTTTTAAAACAAACAAAATGCCGGCAACTAACGATAAAAAAAAAAAAAATGCCGGAAATTATTCTCTAGAGTAGATAAACTTAGGACTTTATAAAAAAAAAAAAGCTAGAATTTTTTTTTTTTTTTTTTAACAAAAAAAAAATGTAAATTTGATATTGTTTACACATAGAAACGTTACGACTTTTATTCTGTAGATAGGCACTCGATCAAGTCATCCGGAAATAGAAATCTCCTGTCACTCTAGTAAGCCATATGCTAGCTAACAGTTGATAAAAAAACCGCTGGCGGAATCTCTAGTGCAAAAACGTTAAGTATTTTTTATTTTATTTTTTTTTTTCTAAACTAATCCTAAATGTTTTGTTACATTGTTTTAAATTTGCTTTTCGTGTTTTATGTATTTTGTCTGTATTTCTCCTGTCTTTTTGTCTGTATTCCTATTATCCGTCCAGCCCTCCTGCTACAAAGCTGAACGTTTTGAAACAAACAAAATGCCGGCAACTAACGATAAAAAAAAAAAAAAAATGCCGGAAATTATTCTCTAGAGTAGATAAACTTAGGACTTTATAAAAAAAAAAAAGCTAGAATTTTTTTTTTTTTTTTTAACAAAAAAAAATGTAAATTAGATATTGTTTACACATAGAAACGTTACGACTTTTATTCTGTAGATAGGCACTCGATCAAGTCATCCGGAAATAGAAATCTCCTGTCACTCTAGTAAGCCATATGCTAGCTAACAGTTGATAAAAAAAACCGCTGGCGGAATCTCTAGTGCAAAAACGTTAAGTATTTTTTATTTTATTTTATTTTTTCTAAACTAATCCTAAATGTTTTGTTTCATTGTTTTAAATTTGCTTTTCGTGTTTTATGTATTTTGTCTGTATTTCTCCTGTCTTTTTGTCTGTATTCCGTATTATCCGTCCAGCCCTCCTGCTACAAAGCTGAACGTTTTAAAACAAACAAAATGCCGGCAACTAACGATAAAAAAAAAAAAATGCCGGAAATTATTCTCTAGAGTAGATAAACTTAGGACTTTATAAAAAAAAAAAAAGCTAGAATTTTTTTTTTTTTTTTTTAACAAAAAAAAATGTAAATTAGATATTGTTTACACATAGAAACGTTACGACTTTTATTCTGTAGATAGGCACTCGATCAAGTCATCCGGAAATAGAAATCTCCTGTCACTCTAGTAAGCCATATGCTAGCTAACAGTTGATAAAAAAAACCGCTGGCGGAATCTCTAGTGCAAAAACGTTAAGTATTTTTATTTATTTTATTTTTTTTTTCTAAACTAATCCTAAATGTTTTGTTACATTGTTTTAAATTTGCTTTTCGTGTTTTATGTATTTTGTCTGTATTTCTCCTGTCTTTTTGTCTGTATTCCGTATTATCCGTCCAGCCCTCCTGCTACAAAGCTGAACGTTTTAAAACAAACAAAATGCCGGCAACTAACGATAAAAAAAAAATGCCGGAAATTATTCTCTAAAGTAGATAAACTTAGGACTTTATAAAAAAAAAAAGCTAGAATTTTTTTTTTTTTTTTTTAACAAAAAAAAATGTAAATTAGATATTGTTTACACATAGAAACGTTACGACTTTTATTCTGTAGATAGGCACTCGATCAAGTCATCCGGAAATAGAAATCTCCTGTCACTCTAGTAAGCCATATGCTAGCTAACAGTTGATAAAAAAAACCGCTGGCGGAATCTCTAGTGCAAAAACGTTAAGTATTTTTTATTTTATTTTATTTTTTCTAAACTAATCCTAAATGTTTTGTTACATTGTTTTAAATTTGCTTTTCGTGTTTTATGTATTTTGTCTGTATTTCTCCTGTCTTTTTGTCTGTATTCCGTATTATCCGTCCAGCCCTCCTGCTACAAAGCTGAACGTTTTAAAACAAACAAAATGCCGGCAACTAACGATAAAAAAAAAAAAAAATGCCGGAAATTATTCTCTAGAGTAGATAAACTTAGGACTTTATTTAAGTAGTATACTTAATATATACTATTACTGCAAGCTTGCCTGTATTGAAAATATTTTCTTCTAGTTTTCGAATCCTTCCTTATATAGTTAGCCTTATGTTCAAGTACATTCGAAATATAATACAGCGCAAAGAAAGTCACTCATGAAAACGGACCTCCTAAATTAAAACCCTGTAAAAATTATTTAAACTCTAATGTAAATTAATATTAAGCAGTCTTTACAAATTGATAATAGTTAATTATTGGATTTTAATTAATTATAAGATGAAACTTTTATGATTCAAACTAGATAGATAACGACAAACTTCCACCCATTAATATGGGAGGGGAGATTATCACCAAAATGCCATGAATTATTAAGTTCGCACCGGACTTACTACTTAGATATAAGTCACTTGTACCCATTCCCCTTTCTCCCCCCCCCCCTTTTTTTTTTTTTTTTTTTTTAAATGGAGAGTAGATAATACAGTGGATGTGTTATCGGCAGCTCCAGTAACTCTCGCTTCTCCTATTTTGTCATTCAGTCCTCATTCAATGAGTGATGTTTCTGACAAAGGGTGAAGAAAAAGCTGCTTAAAGGTCGGTACTACTTGGTGACCAGTAGTCTGAGATGTCGGATATTTTTCTGTCTTTGTCTGTCCTTGTTGCCATGTCACTAGTAAGGGTGCTGGAGGTAAACGTTTTGTCTGGGCTGACGTTATCCGCCTGATAGTCAGGGACCCGAACCTTGGATTAACCACTAAGGAGGCTGTCCTATCAGCAGGCGCAAAGTACTGGGACTGCTGTATTGCCATTTGGTGAGTGGATCTGGACCATGCAGTAGTCTCTGGTGGGGCCTCTCGATGCCATACTAGTGGGTAATTGTTACCGCTTTACCTTTTCGTGTGCTACAAATAAAAAAAAAATCTTCCTGTCTTTTTCTCTCTTACTTTCCCTCTCTGTACTGCTCTAACCAAGTATGCCGACCTATTCCACAAATCCCCAAACCTCAACATGAAATATCTCCAGAATAAAAACTCGATTAAACCTAGAACCCCATCTTCCAGCGTAGACCCCCTACTACCAGGTCTCCTTCTCCAATATCAGGGGTCTACGTTCCAACCTTCCAGAGGTTGAAACCCAATTACAGGAGACGAAACCGGACATATTATTTCTATGTGAAACTGGAATAGGGCCGACCACTTCCCTAGATGAGTTCATAATGCATGGATACTCCAATTTAACAGCTAAATATGACTCCCAAGATCGCCATGGGCATGGAATATGTGCCTACATTAAGGATGGCTTCCCATGTGGCAGGGATATCTCTAGAGAAGATCCTAATTTACCCTATATGTGCTTCAGGGTTGCACTTGCTAACACCACTGCATTTATATTTGCCCTCTATAGGCCCCACAACAGCGGAGTTACTATCTTTAAGAGCATATCTGAGAAAATAGACCACATACTGTCTTCACATCCCTCGGCTAACATCCACATCTGTGGTGACTTCAACGTCCATAACGTGGAATGGCTGACCCATTCAAATAAGACAGATGATGAGGGGAGGTTTTGTCATGATTTTGCCATTGCTTATGACCTCACTCAGATTGTTCGCGAACCCACCCGTGTGCCCGATACACCCAATCAATATGCAAGCCTCTTAGACCTTTTTCTTTCAACTTCCCCTGAGCTATGTTCATGTACCGTTCATTCTCCTTTAGGATCCTCCGACCACTCCGTCGTATCAGTTAAGATAAAAACAAAATGTAAGAAGCCATCAGACGTACCCCTCCACCGTACTGTATACCGATACTCTATAGCTGACTGGGATAGCTTCCGTACATTCATATCTGATTTACCTCTGCACTCCATGTTTAAAAAGGAAGTGTCCTCTATAGTATCAGATCTGGCCGAATGGTTAATTGTAGGCATAGACCAATTCATACCATCAAAAACATTCCAACAAAAACCTAACAGCCAGCCATGGTTCTCCCCAGAATGTGCTGCTGCTATCGCGCACAGAAATCACTTTTTCCATAACTACCAACGTAATAGATGCACTGAGACTAAAGCTGCTTTCAGGACTGCCAGCAACCACTGTAAAAGAGTAATAAAAAATGCAAGAGAGCTATATGCCCAGTCTGTTAAATCCAAGGTAGCTGATCAACGGCTTGGTTCCCACCAGTTTTGGCAAATAACAAATAGGATCCTGAACAGAAGTGTGCGTTCTATCCCAACCATTATCAATGGACCAGAGGTTATCTCGTCAGCGTCAGACAAGGCCAAACTATTTGCAAAGAACTTTGCAGCTAATTCTACCCTATGCGACGAAGGCCATCAACTCCCCATATTTCCTCCTATAACACAGAACAAGCTAGGTAATATACAAATATCCGTGCATGAGGTCGCCAAGTTAATAAAAAGCCTAGATTCCAGTAAAGCAACTGGCCCTGATGGCATCCCAATTATAGTGTTAAAAAAGCTTCAACCAGAACTTGCTCCCATACTTACGAAACTATTTAAGCGCTGCCTTAAGGAGAAGTGCTTTCCGACCCCCTGGAAGACCTCATCAGTTTGCCCTGTATTTAAGAATTCAGGTGATAAGTCATCTCCCTCTCAATACAGACCAATAAGTCTTCTCTGTGTTATGAGTAAGTTACTGGAATCAATATTAAATAGAGAAATAGTCAACCACCTCAGCAGAAACAACCTTCTTAGTGACACACAATATGGTTTCCGCTCTGCAAGATCTACCGCAGATGTGCTGACGGTTATATCCCACAGGGTTAGTGAATCTCTTGACAAAGGCTTCCTTTCTAGGGCAATTGCTCTTGACATATCAAAGGCCTTTGACAAAGTATGGCATAAGGGTCTACTTCACAAGATTTCCAGCTACGGTATAACTGGAAATGTTTTCTCAATCATTAAATCATTTCTCTCCGATAGGCTCATAAGAGTAGTGGTAGATGGACAAAAATCGGAGGCCTGCAATATAAATGCTGGAGTACTCCAGGGGTCAATCCTCGGCCCAACTCTCTTCCTGATCTACATCAATGACCTCCCTAAACACATACTTAAATCATTCGTTGACATCTATGCTGATGACACGACCATCTACGGCAACACATCAAAGGCTGTAAATGACGAAGTTCTCTCGGATTCTCTCTCCTCTGATCTCGAGCGCGTGGTTCAGTAGGGGAAGATGTGGCTAGTTACCTTTAATGCATCTAAAACCAAACTCCTATCCTTACATCATCAACGCTCTGATCCCCAGCTGGCATCAATTGTGATGGATGGCTCTCGTCTGGGTGAGGCCCCGTGTTTTGACAAGCTTCTGGGTTTGACCTTTACTCCTGATCTGAAATGGAACACGTACATCAAGTCTGTTGCCAAGGTCGCAGGAAAGATGGTGGGATCCTTCTACCGCTCCAGAAGATATCTCACTACGGATGCAATTCTCTATCTATATAAAAGCCAAGTACGGCCAAGGATGGAATACTGTTGCCATATCTGGGCAGGAGCTGCCAAAAACAGCCTATCATGCCTTGACAGAGTACAAAATAGACTTCGTGGTTTAGTGGGGGATGCCCTTTTCTCTACCCTGCAACCCCTCTCCCACAGAAGAGACGTTGCGAGCCTATCCTTGTTTTATCGTTATTTTCATGGCAGGTGCTCGTCTGAACTCCAATCCCTGGTCCCCCCTCGCCAAACTTTCACGAAAAACACCCGTCTAGCTGAATCCACTGTGAAAAATTTCCCCCACTCTATATCTGTGCCTAAATCAAAACGCGGATTTCATGAGCAAAGCTTCTTTCTTAGAACTGCACGCCTGTGGAACTCTGTTCCGTCTGCCTGCTTCCCTCCGGACTACAACTTTGATGTCTTCAAGTCTAATGTTAACAAATTCCTAATGAACCGCCCCCCTAATTAAACACTTCATAAAATCTCCTCACTAACGTGATGTACTTGCAATAACCCTTATCCCTGAGTGGCTTCCGGGCCTTGATAAGTGGTGATCACTGTAAAAAAAAAAAAAAAAAAAAAAAAAGCATATGTGAAATCCGAACATTCCGTGTGGGTGACACAGACATCATAAAAAGCGACTATACCTCAAAGACTCTCACACCCTACTAATCTAACCCAATGATTGTAGCAAAAAAAAAAAAAAAAAAAAAGGAATCCATGATTACCGTCACATACAAGGACAACCAAACTACAAGAAATGCCAGCTTTTTCAAAAACATCCCTAAGCCACCAATAAACCTCATGCACAACCTACTCTATTACTCCTTGTCAGAAGCTGAAAGCCACACACACACACAGAACAACACCATCAAAACCTAAAGACAATCAAGCACAACACATTTTAAATCTAAGCTGTTCAAGCAGGACAAGATGGCCACCCAAAATATTTGATTACTACCCTCACCCCCAAATAGTATAATAATTCATAATTGTCACTTTCTTTCATTTAGATTAACACTCTTCTTACAGAAAGTCTGACCATTCCATGCAAATACTCCAGCCACCTCACAGCCAACTTTCCTGATATTAAAAAAAGAAGGCATTGTAATATCCTAAATAATAAGAAAGGGAGATAACCTCTAGTATCATGGCAGTTACGATTCCTAATGATAATTCAGGGTTTCTTATCCGGAAAATATATCAAACAAAATAGCAGGCATTCTTCTTCTCTCTCTCCTTAATCATTATCAATCTTGCTATTCCATCGCAAATTTTTGTGGCTGGAGATTTTGAATACCCTTCCTGGCTTGTCCAATCAGAAGCCTGCTCTGTCACAACACCAAGTTTATAAAAAGTTAAACTGAAACTACTAACAACAACTCCACATGGAACAGACCTGTCATTCCATGTTGCCTTTTGATAGAGTGTGCAATCCGTTCAGCTTTGGTCTCCAAAGTCAGCATGACTGGAAAGTAGAAGTCATTTCAAAACAAAGGAAGAGAAGAAAGATAACTCGAAAACTCAGCTTATTGTATAACAAAAACAAGATAATTATTCAGGAGTAGTTACAAATTCTGATCGTTTCGGGCTCCACATACAAATACTCAGGGACTGGTGGCTTTTGTTTATAAAGTTGGGGGTGACCAACACTAAGCCTGAGGGGCCTCTCTTGACAGTATCATGGCTAATTACAAATTAACTGACCACTTGACAGCTACCTACTTGACTTGATTTTCTGGTGGTCCCTCAAATAAAACTTAAGTGCCAATTTTTCACTGCCTGGAAAATATTTTTATGATTTCCACTTAAATCCTTCAACTATCCGGCTTGTGGGGGGTGGGTATTTTGATTATCTATTAACACAGATCTCTTTTTTCCATCATCACCATCATCATCATCATCATCATCATCATCATCATCATCATCATCATCATCACTGTTACATCCAACAATGTGAAATCTCCTGAATTCATGTCAAAAGGACCACCCAGAAAACCGATCGCTTCTCAAACCAACAGCAAGACTATTTGGTGTTGCCTGGTGCACCATCTAGTTATACTATAGGACTCTCTCTAATCATTCGTAATGTACGTTTCTACTACTACTTTGAACACACACACACACATGTGAACACTCCTCTTTCAACAGGCTAATCTTTAATCTACGTCTCCACACAAGAACACTTTCCATGATTAATCTGTTTCCTTATTCTTACTAACGAAGATAACCAATAAAGTTGTTTTTAAATGTTACAATATGATTTCTTGTCTTTCATTTCTACAGCATCATATGGTGTTGAAAATAGGATGAGCTCTGTAAGTCTCTCACTCAGCTCCTCATCTGTGAAGTCACATTTTACTGCTAGTGTTCTGGCTTGCGTAATGAAGCTGTTTAAAGATTTATTTCGCTTCTGACGGTATTGCATAAAGTGAAGTCTGTGGATCCTAAAACTGACATTCACTCTAGATTGGCTTCTGAAGAAGTTCTGTAGGTGCTCAGGTGACTTTGTTTGCTGATTAATGATGCCACTGGCATTAAAGCGTCTTTAGGCTTGGTCCACTATACCACAGCAAATTTTCTTGGCTTGTTTTGGTTCGTCAGCCCATCCTCTATCTATGGAGCCAATTTTTGTTTAAAAGTGCCATGGCTTCGCTCAAATCTGTCTCAGACCAGATATGCCATAATGTTTTTCTTATTTCATTTTTACATTTTTTATACACAGCATTTGTTATCATCACAAGTATAAGATTTCCCTTCAGTAATAAGTATTTTTAATGAGAACTTTTGGATTATTCTGGTCTTTTCATTCAAGAAGATTGCAATAATGTTAATGCATTTCAATGTTTCCACTACAGATGTATTCATTCATTTATTTATTTATATATATGTGTGTGTGTGTGTGTGTGTGTAAGTTTTATCTATATATCAATATGATAGCACGTCTGTTATTTTCTGGAAACTGTGTTTTTTGTTTAGACAAAATAATACATTTCTGCTAAGATTCAAATAAAAATAATGGATTAACTATTTTCCATGATCATTATTTGATAAATACTGAAAATTTTATTAAAAATTATTAATTTTTTTATTATTGATTTTTACGGTGAAAGTGCACTGGAGGACCAACCGAAAGCGGTCGATGTGCACTGGTTGTTCGACCTGCAACGGATGTTTATTCTGAAAATCGTTCTTTACATGGGGAGGTTGGGGGTATTTATTCCAAAAGGCATTTACTTATTTTCAAGCTTCCTGTTTTGCGTGAACAGTCACCAGAGATGTCGGCGGAAATTTTCTGTTTCTATGTCTCTCTTTGTAGCCATGTCACTAGTAAGGGTGCTGGAGGTAAACGTTTTATCTGGGCTGATGTTATCCGCCTGATAGTCAGGGACCCGAACCTTGGATTAACCACTAAGGAGGCTGTCTTATCAGCAGGTGCAAAGTACTGGGGCTGCTGTATTGCCATTTGGTGAATGGATTCTGGACCATGCAGTAGCTTCTGGTCGGGCCTCTTCTTGCCATATTAGTTATATTGCCATATTAGTTACGGCTTTACCTTATCATGTGCTACAAAAAAAAAAGAAAATTCTTCGTTTCTTTTTCTCTCTTAGTTTCCCTCTCTAAGCAAGTCTGTCGAACCAGTCTATAAATCCCAAGATTCCATCATGAAAAGTTTCAAGAAAAAATATACGATTAAACCCGGATCAACTTTCAATGTAGACCCCCACTACCATGTCTCCTTCTCCAACATCAGGGGTCTACGTTCTAACTTTCCAGAGGTTGAAACCCAATTGCAGAAGACTAAACTATCTATATTATTTCTAAGCAAAACTGGCATTGGACAGACTATTTCCCTAGATGAGTTCGCAATTAAAGGATACTCTAACTTAACTTCCAAATCTGACCCCCAAGATCGCCATGGGCATGGAATATGTGCCTATATTAAAGATGGCTTTCCATGCAGGGACATCTCCAGAGAAGATCCTAACTTACCCTATATGTGCTTCCTGGTTGCATTTGCTCACGCTACTGCGTTTATATTTACTCTCTATCGACCCCACAACAGCTGAGTTACTATCTTTAAAAGCATATCTGAGAAAATTGACCATGTCTCATCTGCTTATCCTTCAGCTAACATTCACGTTTTTAGAGACTTCTATGTTCACAATGTGGAATGGTTAGCCCATTCAAACAACACTTATGATGAGGGGAGGTTCTGTCATGATTTCTCCATTGTTTATGACCTCACTCAGATTGTTCACAAACCCACTTGTGTGCCCGACACTGACGGCCAGTATGGAAATCTTCTAGACCTTTTTCTCACAACTTGCCTTGAACTATGTTCGGTTTCTGTTCTGTCTCCTCTTGGATCTTCCAAACACTCTGTTATATCAATTAAGATAAAAATGAAATGTAATAAGTCCTCAGACGTACCTCTCTATCTTACAGTATATCAATACACTATGGCTGACTGGGATAGCTTCCGTGCATTTATATCTACTTCTGTGTTCCATGTTTAAAAAGGATGTGTCGTCCATAGTATCAGACCTGACAGAATGGTTAATTGTAGGTATAGACCATTTCATACCCTCAAAAAAGTTCCAGCAAAAACCTAACAGCCAGCCATGGTTCTCTCCAGAATGTGCTGTTGCCATTGTGCACACAAATCACTTTTTCCATTGCTTCCAACGTAAAAGATGTATTGAGACTAAAACCACTTTCAGGACTGCCAGCAACCATTGTAAGAAAGTAATAAAGAATGCAAGAGAGTTGTATGCTCAGTCCATCAAGCCCAAAGTAGCTGAGCAACGGTTTGGTTCCCACCAGTTTTGGCAAATAGCGAACAGAATCCTGAACAGAAGCATGTGCTCTATTCCAACTATCATCAATGGACCTGAGGTAATCTCGTCAGCATCAGACAAAGACAAACTCTTTGCCAAGAACTTTGCAGCTAATTCTACTCTTTGCAACCAAGGCTGCCAACCCCTAGTATTTCCTCCTCTATCAGAAAACACGCTATGTGATATACAAATATCTGTACATGATGTCGCCAATCTACTCAAAAACTTTGATTCCAGTAAAGAAATCGGCCCTGATGGTATTCCAATTATAGTACTCAACAAACTTCAACCAGAACTAGCGCCCATACTTACAAAACTGTTTAAATGTTGTCTTAGGAGAACTGCTTCCCATCACCCTGAAAAATCTCATCAGTATGCCCTGTATTTAAGAATTCATGTGATCGCTCATCCCCCTCTCAGTACAAGCCAACAAGTGTCCTGTGTGTCATGAGTGAGTTGCTGGAATGCATGTTAAATAGAGAAGTAATCAACCATCTCAGCAAAAATAACCTTCTTAGTGGCACACAATATGGTTTCCGTTCTGCTAGATCTACAGCAGATGTGCTTACAGTTATATCTCATAGGATTAGCGAATCTCTCGACAAAGGCAACCTTTCTAGGGCAATTGCTCTTGACACATCAAAGGCCTTAGATAGGGTATTGCATAAAGATTTACTTCACAAGATCTCCAGCTATGGTATAGCTGTAAATGTCTTCTCAATTATTAATTAATTAAGACCGTAAACGACCAAGTTCTCTCTGATTCTCTCTCCTCTGACCTTGAGCACGTGGTACAATGAGAAAAGGAGTAGCTGGTTACTTTTAATGCATCTAAAACTAAGCTTCTATCTTTACATCATCAACGTTCTGATCCCTATCTGGCATCAATTGAAATGAATGGCTCTCGTCTTGGGGAGGTCTCATGTTTTGACAAGCTTCTGGGCTTGACCTTTACTCCTGATCTGATATAGAAATCGTACATCAAATCTGTTGCCAAGGCCACTGGAAAAATGATGGGATCCTTCTATCGATCAAGTAGATATCTCACTGCTGATGCAATTCTCTATCTATATAAAAGCTAGGTACGTCCAAGGATGGAGTACTGTTGCCACATCTGGGAAGGAGCTACTAGAAAAGACTTGTCCTGCCTTGATAGAGTTCAAAAATAGACTTTGTAGCCTCGTAGGAGATGTCCTTTTCTATTCCCTGCAACCTCTATCTCACAGAAAAGATGTTGCGAGTTTGTCTCTTCTTTATAGTTATTTTCATGGCAAGTGCTCGACTGAGCTTCAATCTATGGTCCCCCCTTGCCAAACTTTCACAAGAAACACCCGTCTAGCTTGTTCGAACACGTTTTTCTTCACATATACATACCCACACGTACGCACGCACATACGCACACACACATACACGCATATACACATCCTCATACACACACTCACATTCATGCGCATACACACACACACACACACACGCTAACTTGCACACACACACACCCGAGCTGTGATGTCACTTCCTTTAAAGTGAAAGCCAGACATGCGCAGTCAGAACACTGACCCCAGTATAAAAGTCAAAAAAACCTGTCAACTTCCTTTTTTCGTCCAGACCAGCATTCGAGCTGCTTAGTTGACGAACTGACCGCGTGCTCTAACGTCACTCTATCTCCCCTTCGCCTTTGGTCCATCAAAACAGACATGTGCGCGACGCTCTACTGAGCTTAACCCTCTCTTTCTACAGGCCGGCTTGCCACTTCGCGTTTCTCTATTGCATTCCCCTTTCCTTCCACGCGCGTAGTAGTCAACGGCTGAATGAACATGTGTACACCAAAGACTTTCATTTCTCAACAGAAAAACGACATGTTTATTTTATTCCAGCATTTCATTTTTTGTTCCTCTACTCCATTTTCTTTTCTTGCCACGCGCACGCGCAACAGGAAATGGTGACCCCTTTATTTTAAAAATGAAATGAATGAGAGTGAACGAAATACGCGGTGTAAGCTAAACCCTTCCACACAAATTCACGGCACGCACGAAATATAATTTTTCTCTAACAAACAAACTTGTCGACCACAAGGAGGAACATTTTCAAACCGCGCACACGAAATTGAAATATAAAAATTTCAACACAAAACAAAATGGAACTTCAACAGATGGACTTTTACAACGAAACCATGGCATTAAACATTCATCAACCTGACCAAAACTGAGACTAGGAATTAGCAGAATTAAAGTCGGTAGTTGAAAAGCTTTCGAAGCAGCTAGCCGACACACTTCAAACACGTCAACATTCTCACAGAAACCACGACGATACGCGGCGAAATTACAGGTGAAGAAGTTCAAGCAGGAACCGATCCACGTCACGACATAGAGAAGATGTGTGTTTCTATCACAGGAGATTCGGCGTTGATGCAAGAAGATGCACTACACCCTGTGCATTCAAAAAACCAGCACAGGGAAACGAACCTTCCAGCCAGTAACGACGATGACTGTAGCTGGAGCACACAAAAAAGGTTGTCTATTTTATATTCGAGACAAAATTCACGGATATAACTTTTTAATAGACACCGGAGCGGAAATCAGCATCATACCGACACCGCATGGCCACCCAACAGGGACCCAATTTTTCAACTTACAAGCCACCAACGGTACCAAAATACCCACTTTTGGCGAAAAAACCTTAAATTTAAACCTTGGAATGCGGAGGAATTTTTTATGGAATTTCACCATAGCCAGCGTGACCACTTCAATTTTGGGGGCGGACTTTTTAGCCCATTTCAACCTGTCTGTCGACATGACTCATCACACATTGACAGACAACGAAATGAAGATTTCGGTGAGAGGAACTACCTCAAAATTTTTAACCACCGGAATCAGCACTGCCTTATCCGAAGATTTACACGTCCGCCGGTTACTCCAAAAATTTCCTCAACTTTCCCAGCCGTTTAAAAACATGGATCCCATCAAACACAGTGCTAAGCACTATATTAAGACAACAGGACCACCCATCTATTCAACTCCCAGACGCTTGAAACCGGATAAATACAAATTGGCAAAATCCGAGTTTCAAAACCTACTCCACATGGGAATAATACGGCCCTCGAAAAGTGCTTGGTCATCACCACTCCACATGGTACAGAAAGCTGACAACACATGGCGACTGTGCGGAGATTTTAGACGCTTAAACGCGAAAATTGTTCCAGATAGATATCCTATTCCCCATATCCATGACTTCGCCAATGGACTCCAAGGCGCCACAATTTTCTCCGAACTGGACCTCATTAAGACATATTTTCAAATTCCAGTCGCGGAAGAAAATATTCATAAAACCGCACTGACCACATCATTTGGCCTTTACGAGTTTTTAAGGGTGCCTTTCGGGTTGAGAAACGCCTGTCAAACTTTCCAGCGTTTGATTGACAAAGTTTTCAGAGGTCTGCCGTTCATATTCGCTTATGTGGACGACGTTTTAATCGCCAGCAGAAACCTCAAAGAACACCGGCTACACCTGGAACAAACTTTTGAAAGACTGTCACATTTCGGTCTTAAACTAAACACAGATAAATGTGTTTTTGGCCACCAGGAAGTTTAATTTCTCGGTCATTTAATTGACAGGGATGGAATCTCCTCTTTGCTTGAAAAAGTAAGTGCTATTTCAAATTTCCCTTTACCGACATCTGTTAGACAAGTACGCCGTTTTGTAGGCATAATTAACTATTACCGACGTTTTTTGCCTAACTGTTCCATGTTACTCGCACCTTTAACGGACTTGTTAAAAAAACGAACCAAAAACCAACAGTTAGTTTTGGAAGGACCTGCACTACAGGCCTTTGAACAATCAAAAACTGCTTTGGCAAACTTCACCAAACTTACATATATCCAAGATAGCGATACAACAGAACTTACACTTACGATGGACGCATCGGAAATAGCAGTAGGAGCTATCATTCACCAAATTTCTGACAACAAAATGACCCCTATTTCATTCTTCTCTGCCAAGTTAAACAAAGTGCAGACTAAATAAAGTACTTTCTCGAGAGAGTTACTTGCAATTTACCTTGCAATTAAGCACTTTAAATATCTCCTCTAGGGCAGAAAATTTTCCATTTATACGGATCATAAACCTCTAACATTTGCTCTACACACACATGTCGACAAATATGATCCATAAGAAATTCGACACCTGGACTTTATAGCCCAATATTCTACCGATATACGGTACGTAAAAGGACAGGAAAACGTTGTAGCTGACACTTTATCTCGCACAACAATTGCTTCTGTAAATTCCACTCCACTAAGTATAGAATTAATAGCAAAAGAGCAATTAACCGATACCACGCTCCCAGCTATAATGGACAAAACTTCACTGAAGCTGAAAGAAATGCTGATACCATTCGGAACAACAACTTTCTATTGCGATGTTTCACAAAAACACCCTCACCCTTATATTTCACCCAGCCTCTGACGACAAGTTTTCCAGCACTTTCATAATTTGTTCCAAACAGGAAAACGTGCCACCGTGAAATTAATAGCGGAACGTTTTGTTTGGCCAAATATAAATACGGACATCCGTAGTTGGACCAAAACTTGTATTCCTTGCCAAAAAAATAAAGTTCACAGGCACACAAAATCACCTTCAGGAACTTTCAGTGTACCAGACGCGTAGTTTACTCATGTGCATATCGACTCGGTTGGACCCTTGCCCACTTCAAAAGGACATACACACATCCTTACTATAGTCGATAGATTTAGCAGATGGCCGGCAGCAATACCAGTGAAAGACATATCAACCACAACCAGAGCGATTTTACAAGATTGAATAGCGATTTTCGGAGTGCCCTCAGTAATCACAATGGACAGGGGCTCACAGTTTCAATCAACTCTTTTCACTGAATTCAACCATTTGTTGGGAACAAAGCACATTAAGACTACTGCCTATCATCCTTGTGCAAACGGTATGGTGGAACGATTTCATAGGCAATTAAAAGCATCTTTGGCTATGAATGAAAACAAATCGAACTGGTCAGACAACTTGCCACTCATTCTCCTAGCAATTCGCAACACTGTGAAGGAAGATTTGCTGAGCACACCTGCAGAATTAATTTTCGGATCATCACTGATTTTACCAGGACAATTCTGTGAAAACAATACAGACATTTCCCCAACGACAACTTTTATGACGGACTTAAAACACAAAATGTCACAATTAAAATTTACTCCAACCAAAAAGCCAGACACGAACATTTTATTCCAAGTGATATTTACATATGTAAATACGTTTTTATCAGGAACGACGCAATAAAAAAAAACACTATGTCTAAATTATTCCGGACCTTATTTAGTTCTCAACAGGAGTAAAAAGTATTTTACGATATTAAAAAGAGAAAACAAAGACACTATAGCAATAGACAGACTTAAACCTGCATTCATAGACGAACAATTACACATTTCTCCTGGTCCAATACAAAAACATACACACTCAGAAACGGACAAAGAAATTACAAAAAACAGCACACCACAAATAACAACAAAAACTGGTCAAAAAGTTCATTGGCCAAAACATTTCAAACAATATATAACTTATTAAAAAAAAATACATAAAAAACAAAAACGAAATATGTTTCTCTTGTATATATATATTTTTTTTCTCTCCAGGCGGGGGAGTCTTGTTCGAACACGTTTTTCTTCACATATACACACCCACACACATACGCACACACACACACGCATGCATATACACATCCTCATACACACACTCACATTCATGCGCATACGCACACACACGCTAACATGCACACACACACACACACCCAAGCTGTGACGTCACTTCCTTTAAAGTGAATACCAGACATGCGCACCAAGAACACTAACTCCAGTATAAAAGTCAAAAAAACCTGTCAACTTCCTTTTTTAGTCTGGACCAGCGTTCGAGCTGCTTAGTCGACAAACCGACCACGTGCTCTAACGTCACTCTATCTCCCCTTCACCTTTGGTCCATCAAAACAGACATGTGCGCGACGCTCTACTGAGCTTAATCCTCTCTTTCTACAGGCCGGCTTGCCACTTCGCGTTTCTCTATTGCATTCCCCTTTCCTTCCACGCACGTAGTCGTCAACGGCTGAATGAACACGTGTACACCGAAGACTTTCATTTCTCAACAGAAAATAAATGACATGTTTATTTTATTCCAGCATTTGAGTTCTTTGTTTCCTTCATTCAATTCGTTTCATTATTTTTTCTTGTAGCGAGTTAGGGTATTTTATATCCTGGTCCGAAACAAGCTGAAAACACTATCACTAATTTTCTCCACTCTTTATCTGTGCCTAAACCTAAACATAGATTCCATGAAAAAAAGCTTCTTTCTTAGAACTGCACGCATGTGGAACTTTCTTCCGTTTTCTTGCTTTCCACCTGACTACAATCTTGTAGCAGACAGACGCAAATGGACCTCTTTCTTCTTGCACATATTCCTCCCTGATTGAGTGATGTGGCCATACACTGGCCAATCAGAGGAGAAGCGCATGAATATTTTTAACCCCCAAGGACCTGACAGCTTCCGGTCCTGAGAAGAAAAAACTCTCTCTTACTCCCCCAGCTTTCGAAGGGACTAGACCTTTCGCTCCTCTGCTCCTACTAGGTATCAGACGACAGCCACCGGCTGTAACTACCTAGTAAGCAGTGAAGTCCCGAACCTCCCTTCCTTCTTTTCCTCCTTCGAGTTTAATGCCTTTTTAAATAAACCTTTTCCTTGTTAAGTTTAAGAAGTGGTGTGTTGTTTGTTCGGAAAATAGTGTTAAATTATTTTATTAGGAAGTGCCTTAAAAGCACCAAATAAAAATCCCTAAAATCTGATCGTCTTCAAGTCCAACGTAAACAAGTTCTTGATGAGCCGTTTCACTTAAGTTAACAAAGTTACCGAATTTCCATTACTAATGATTACTATATTGTCCAATTGACTACTGTACATTCTTAACCCTTATCCTCGAGTTGTATCTGGGCATTGATAAGTGGTTATGCCTATGTAAAAAAAAAAAAAAAAAAAAAAAGTCGTAGCATGCCATAATTTGTCAATTTTTAACGAAATTTGAGTAGTCTCCCTTGCACCTTTGAACGCATTTGTAGACTGTGTTCCGAATGTGCGGGAAATAACTCCATTTATTTTTTTTTTCAGAAGACATAACAAGAAAGTAAAGTAAAAAAAAATCTTTATTTATTTTTAAAAATTAAATTAGGAAATCAGCAACTTCTTTATTGGCTATGTAAAAAAATATTGGTTATTTGAATGTTTAGCTGATTGTTCTAAGGGAAGTAACTCTACTTTACGAAGAGATTCGTTTTTTTTGTTTTTTTGTTTTTTGCATACAATAATTTGGTAAAGATCAAAGTGTAGTATCTGTTCTTCAGATGCTGCACTTCTATTTCTTGTTCTCTTTCGGTGGAGGAGAAGTCCTTCACGACTGAGACAATTTTTATTTTTGTACCTTTTCTCCACGTTAAAAAACGACCCTGGTGTCTAACTCTGTCCCGTGGGGAGGCATAGTAAATAGGTACAATAATTTGGGGTGCTAGAACATTCGAGGAATTGTAAGAAAAGAAAGATGGGCGTTACGAAACTAGGCGAATAATGTCAGTTGGATATCGCTAACTGATGTAAAATTGTTCCACTTACCAGACCGAATTTTGGAGAAGAAAAAAAAAAGAAAAGAAAAGTTTTTCAATGTTATGAAATATGAATCTGTTATATTTTTTTATCATTGCTTTTTTTTTTTAAATAGAATACAAAATAAAAAAAAAAATTACTTTATAATAAAGTAATGTTTTTTATTTACTAATTTCTTTATATTTTTAGAAAAATAGAATACAGTGTTTTCTTCTTTTTTTACTTTGTGTTATTAAAATATTTTATAAAGAAAAACGGCACTTTTGCATTACACGGATGGCGCCATTTTTTGGTGCGTTTCACTAAACTGTCGCCAGGTGGCGCTTCATCCTCATTCAAAAGTGACAATAAGTCGACCAAGTTTGTAGGATGTGCTGAATTCACAGCGGAGTCACCAATTGTAGCATGTAAGTCAAGGTTTAGGGACTGCCAAAATTCATCACAGAATTACCCCACTCTGTATGCAACACGATGTAACTTTATTATAAATTAATATTATCAGTATAACTTTTGTACCATTTAAAAGAAGGGCAAAATAAACCAGTAATAATTTTTTAACATTATTTTTTTATCGAACGAAAATAATGAAATTGCGAGACGAAAATCGTGTTTACATAACTGGCACTTTAAAATAACGTTCCCATGTAGTAGACATTCCGAATGGGAAAACATACCCGTATTTAATAAATCTAGCAAAAATCAACTAATGGTCAGATTTTCGTGAAATTTTCGATACTTATCCATTTTAGAATGAAATTACATGTAAAATGCAGTTTTCGTAAAATATACGAGGGGAAATATTTTTTAGTGCGTGTCCCCCCACCCATATTTATTTTTTCGAAATTCGAGCAAAATATATTTAAATCTATCGAAATTTCTATTTATTATGAAACATAAGAGTTCAAATAAGTAAAAAATATTTATTTAAAAAAAATTTAAATGCACATATTGAACAAAAATTTACATTGAAGTTGCAATTAAAAAATTGATATAAACTTAATATTATTATGTTGTTTTTTTTTAAATAGCGTTTTTTCGAATTAATATATACTATAATCAGTTGAATTGCCAAGAAAAAGAAACTTTGTAAACATTAATTAATTTTTAAAAGATTAAAACGATTAAAATTCCATTATTTCTTGCTCAATGTGGTAAGTTTCCATGAGGGTATTAAAGTTCGTGTCTGTCACGTGCAAAATCATGACGGGTGTTTGCACGTCTCCCGAGATGGAATTTACTTGAACATGTGTTGACACTTGAGAAATCAAAGAGAAAACTGATTTTATTTTTGGCGGGCAAATCTTTATATACAGGCCTTCTCAAACGTTCCAGTCTGTTTATCGTATTTATACGGGAGGGAGCGTAACATAGTTCCTTTTGTTTTATGTGTGCGATGGTAGCATCACAATGTCATGTACTTACGCACTCTTTATACATGTGGGTGTATCAAAGCGGTGATTGCTGTGAAATGTTCCTGCTGGGAATTTGTATCTGCCGGGCATAGAGGTTGCTGCAAGTTCATTCATTTCATTCCATTCAAATTGTTTATTAATTTAAAAATCAAAACTATAATATTGTAATGATATAAGTGGAGAGGGGAAGAGAAACGAAAGAAAAGAGTAATAAATGAATAAATATCTGCGAGAAGCAATCCCCCTTTCTCCTTCTCCAAATCAAACGTAAACCCCTACCAAGCACCCTTTCCCTCACACACACAGTGCTAGCAACGAAGACTCTATCATCCTCCTCTCTCTCTCTCTCACTGTGTAAAATCCGAGGCGACAGGAAGTAGTAGCAGCAATGAGAAAAGAAGGGAGGGGGGGGAGAAAAATCTCTAAGCGGGAGAAATGAAAAAACCCGGTCTTTTTGGGCCAAGACCACGAGGAGAGCGGATGGAAAAAATCCCTCGCGCCGTTATGCCAAAAAGCAATGGAGGAACCAGTGACCAGATATGATGGACGAATCATCTCCATACTGTTCCGAGGAAATGATGCCTGCATTGATGACGTAAAATAGCGCACAGCACATACAAATTTCGGGTCCTCGAGACAACGTCGACGAATTTGAAAGGGACCATAGAAGGAAATATATCTGTGTTCATGGACTTTTTAAAATAATGAGAAAAAAAAATAAAAGGAAAAAGGATACGCTGGCCATGCGATATATTCTGTCAACAGTTAAGTACCCTATCTCTAATACCCGCCTCCATCCATGGTTATATATTTTTTTCGGACTGCTATTCCAGAAAGACATTCATGTCATTTCTTGTATCCCTTTTTTTTCTTTTGTTTGATTTCATTATTTTTTTTTTTTTTGCTTAATTTCTCATTTGCTCGACCTCACCCCAACCCATTGAGGCATTACATTAAAGTTCATTTACATGTTTAATAAAGCCCTTATGATATTTTATCCACGTGTTGTCATTCTTGCTTTGCATTTGAATTGTTCATGGTTAAATAAGTTATTCATGAATCTCAGACAACATGTCATTCCAGAGCGCGAATCTGCACCCAACGCACTTTAAATCTTTTTCTTTTATTTTTATTCTGTGTTAAAGCGCCATTTCAGAATCAAAGATTCTAACCAGGGGGATCACCCCGACTTAGCTTCTCCCAGCCCGTAACAATATATATAACTTTGTTGACCCTTGAACAGGTGCCACAAAAAATTAAAACTATATTTATTTTGTTACAGTGACAATTTTATTTTAATTAAAAAAAATGTTCTGAAAAATACACACACAAAAAAAATTCAATGTTGCTTCAATTCGAAAAATGTTTCATTTAAATTATTGAATTAAAGATCCAATTGTACTTTAATTTCAAAAATGCTTTGGGGAAAAAATCCAATGTTGCTGTTATTAAAAAATTGTTTTATCAAAATTATATTTCCATATGCAGATTTTCAGTGTTATTACAATTATATTTTGATACATTTTTATACAAGAAATATTTTGGTTTTCAAATATTTTTGTGTTCGGAAAAAAAAGTCTATTTGCAAGGTATACACAAAATGAATAGCCGATGCTCAAAATGTATAAACAAGAAAACAGCAGTCCTTACCTCCCTCCAACTATCTAACGTCATTTTCAGACATTCTTTTGACTTTGACATTTTGGGCTTCCATAGAATCCATGCTTAGCCGACTTCGTTTTTGTTTGTGCGAAGCCGAAATCTCTTGCTTTTGGAGGCTAATTAAACTATTTTTTTTTTTTTTTTACAAACAAGGTGTTTTTATATTATTTGATTTAATATCTTAGAATTTTACGTGGTACTCCTTGGGCGTTGAGTTTCATGGCGACCAGCAGAAAAATTTAACGGGTAAATGTTTACTTTAACTACAACAGAACACCGACCAATAAAATTTGTTTTTTTATAGGTTTTCGGGGTCGCTGACAACGAATCTGATATCAAAATGCCTTGATTAAACTGTACAAGTATCATTTTTTTTTTTTCGAACAAATAAATAATTTAAATGAAACATTTTTCGAATTCGAAGGGCCAACAACAAATTAATAATTTAAATGTTCTTGACTAATCAGCTGGCAGGGTGCATTGATTCATCTGTCCCCTAAGGAACTTCTTTAGCCCCTTTTGAGAACGGCAGTCATCTAGCAGAGAAAACCTGACCAGCCGAGAAGTCTGACATTTTCTTGTCTCTGTCAACTCGACAGTCCAGCATCGACGATTTTCATCGAAAATGACTGTTGTTAACCTGGGGCTATACTAAGAATGGCTTCCTGACTGACAGACCCAAAAGAACTTTTTATTCCTTATTTATCAATCTGAACACAGTCCAACTGTCAACTTTCTGCTGCTCAAATAAATGCTTCCATTGTTTTGTTTTTAAAAGCGATTTGTTATTGATTCCATGTTTCAAAAACTACTAATTATTCTATTAGGGATACAAAGCAACAACCGATTCCCTAAAAATTACTCTTACACCTATCTGGATAAGTTTTGTTTTCATTGTTTTAATTTATTTTCAAGCGGTTTGTTGTTTAATGCGCAAATAGTGTCAACTCTGTTAAGTTAGAATGAAAAAAAAAACATGGCTGACATTAGACCATACTTGGGGAGTCCTGATAATCGTTCAAAAATCGAAAATTACACAAAAATCCTGATAATCTATAATATAAATTTCACCTGTCTGTTTAAATGTATGTATGTATGCATGTATGTATGTATGCCTGCCTAAAACTTTCGACAGAGGCGACGGATTTTCACAAGATTGTTATTATTTTGAAACTCCACCCTTCGGGCGACAAATATCGAAAAATTGGCTAAAAACATTAATTCCTTCACCCTCAACTGGGCACTTTTCTTGAAGGAGGGGTCGCTTTTTTGCTGTTATTTTTTAAAGTCATCTCCTCTTTTCGATTGACTAGCCTTAATTTAAACCTTTGCCACTTCCGGTTTGGCAATAGGCACAACGGTAAAAACGTTGCTTTTTTTCTTTTCCACATTCTTTACCTCTTTCATAGTATGAGTTTGAGCCTGCCTGTCTACTACGGCTTTCTTTTTTTTTTTTTTGCTCAACACACACCTCCAAACACCCGGGCAACGCCAGGCACCCAGGCTAGTAAAAATATAAAGTTTCATTGAACATTATATTTTCGCACTATTGATGGCATTTACTGGCTGTGATTTGGTTTAATTTTTTTTATTAATGATCAAGATTTCTCACGACTATCTCATGTCAATCATGTTTTTTTTATTATTCTAATTTAACAGAGTTGACACTAGTTGTGTATTAAACTACAAATCGCTTTAAAATAAGTTAAATCCACAAAAACATTTATCCAGATTGGTAGAAGAATAACTTATCTTGCCTTTGAAACATTTATTTGTTTTATATTTGTTTTTCGTTTTTTTTTTATTCATTTTTTGTGTTGTTGGCTATTATTAAAAATGCCTAAAATAACACTAATAAAAGCATCGAGGAAACGATCTCTGAAATATCCAATGTTTATTTGGTTAAAACATGCTTAATACCGATTGTATGAAAATTCATAATTTTGATTGGTTGCCGATACTGGACTTTAACCAATTAGAAAGCATTTTCTGTGAGAGTCGGTCACACCAAGAGTACCACTCTATGATAAATATCCATTTCTCGATAATGTAATGACTTTGCTTTTTGGGGGACACCCTGTATATGTGGTGATGGTATGGAGAGACTGATAGATAACTGACCATGACTAGCATGAGCTAGCTGCATATATAGAAACAGTGACTGCATGTGCGAGTGAACCTGGAACTGTCTGATTTTGAGGCAATGGTCAAACACGTATGATTTTGGCAGTTCAAAATAGATCAATAAAAGCGGTAACATTTTTTGCTTAATGAGAAAATGTTTTCTTTGGATGCCATATGGAAATGAATTACACTTCTATATATCAGTAGTACTTGCAATAACCCTTATCCCTGAGTGGCTTCCGGGCCTTGATTGACCACCGTGTAAAAAAAAAAAAAAAAAAAAAGTAATAATCACAACTGTAGCATGGAAAAAAACAAAAACTCTTGGATAACAGTTGTTTTATTTTATGGCATATCAACTCCTTTTATGCACAAAATTGTTTCTATATCAAGTATTCATCCATAGAGTTTGAGGGTTTTTTTATGGCATATCAACCCTTTTTTTGCATTATTTAGTGCCTGTAGAAAATGCATGACAAGGCGAACATCATAATGATCAGCACAGAAATAGCTCTGACATGCGCAACTGGACCAAAAATGAGTCCCATCCTCATTTATATAAGTGAATTTTCTTGCATGGACAGTATTTATTTCAGAGTCAGACAGATTCCCACATGTCATTTGTTTCAGATGAAGGAGAAGGGGAAAGAAGTAGAAGACAACCAAAAAAAAAAAAAAATAAAAATAAAAAAAAAATAAAATAATCAAAAAAAAAAAAAAAAACTCAAACAGCCTTATGTTTCAAATTCTTTATATTTTCAAATATTTAATATTTATTCATGTTTGGTTTTGTTATTTTCTAATGGAAAATTGTTGTGTATGTTTTTAACTTTGTAGGACATGAATGAGTTTTACAAAAGGAGAGTTTAAAAAACAAAACCATCAGTCTGTGGTGCATTTTCGATCAAGAAGCCAGTATCTTCAGATAGCTTGATCTGGAACTCCAGGTGTATAACAACAATGGAAGGATTTATTTAATTACCAATACTCTTTGGTAATACTCAATACTCTTTGGTAATACTCAATACTCTTCAGTAAAGGTGTAAGAAAGTTGAACAGTGTGTTCTAACAAGTTTTCCCTTACATATATACACCCACATGTATGCACACACGCACACACACATGCACGCATATACACAGCCTCATACACATACTCACATTCATGCGCATACACACACCCGAGCTGTGACGTCACTTCCTTTTAAGTGAAAACCAGACATGCGCACCTAGAACACTAACTCCAGTATAAAAGTCAACAAAACCTGTTAACTTCCCTTTTTTCATCCGGACCAGCGTTCGACCTGTTGAGTCGACGACCCGACCGCGTGTTCTAACGTCACTTTCCCTGCTACTGTAATGTGGGGCAAGCGCAAGTACTCTTTATACGCTTTCTCTCTCCATGAACTGGATTGACTTTTTTCACTATCTCCCCTTCGCCTTTGGTCCATCAAAACAGACATGTGCGCGACGCTATACTGAGCTTAACCCTCTCTTTCTACAGGCCAGCTTGCCACTTCGCGTTTCTCTATTGCATTCCCCCTTTCCTTCCACGCGCATAGTTGTCAACGGCTGAATGAACACGTGTACACTGAAGACTTTCATTTCTCAACAGAAAATAAATGACATGTTTATTTTATTCCAGCATTTTAGTTCTTTGTTTCCTTCATTCAATTCGTTTCATTATTTTTTCATGTAGCGAGTTAGGGTATTTTAAATTCTGGTCTGCAACAAGTAACCACATGGAGAAAGAAAAAATAGAAAGTATTTGGGGCTGCAGGAACTCTGTTAGCAATTATCTTCAGGTGAAGATGTTTGCATATCCACTGGACAGAGACAGGAAAGAAAGGACATGTTTCCTCATTGCTTCCAGAGTTATCTTTGCTGACCGACTGTCATTCCCAAAGGAGTTAAAAATTGAAACTGATAATAGACCTTTAATGCCTCGTCTCCCAGCATATGAGGCAAAAGTGTTGTTTGGTAGAGTACCGGGTGTCTTACCAGATAAAGTTTCCAATTTGCTGGTAAATTGTTTTCCTTACCCAGGGGCAGTGGAGGTCTTATGCCAGCCACAGGTCCATTGGTTTCTTTCATGATGAGTTTAGCCATTTTCTTTTTTACTCCACATGCCACAGATTAAATAAAACAATAAAACGTTACTTATCCGCATTCGTCTTCCAAAACTACATGCTTCATTTCCTTGAAAATCCTTTGATATCACCGTTGTCAACATGTTTCATTATCGTTTATACGTGGATGGTAATAGATAAAATATAACACAACAAGAGACAGGAAAGAGAGAAGGGACATCTTTCCTCGTTGCTTCCAGAGTTCTCTCAGCTGACTAACTATGATTCCCAAAGGGGCTAAAGTAGTTCTTAAGGGGACATATGAAATAAATATGTTCTACAAGCTGATTGGTCAGTGTGTAACCAAATCATTTAGCAGGGGCATTTCTCTGTGTGAGAAAACAAGTTTTTATTTATGACTTTTATTTTTGTTTTACTTGGGAGTCACCACTTATCAAGGCTCAAAAGCCACTCAAGGGTAAGGGTTAATGAATGTAAGGTGATAGTGGAGTAATTGGTAAGGGTGAAAATTGGGTAGAATTTGATCATTTATGGGGACGGCTCAACAAGAACTTGTTTATATTAGATTTGAAGGCTATCATGTTGTATTCAACTGGGAAACAGGCAAGCGGAACAGTGTTCTACAGGTGGGCAGTTCTAAGAAAGAAGCTTTGTTCATGGAATCTGCTGTTTAGATTAAGGCACAGTTATAGAGATAGAAAGCAGCTAACGACATTTGCATGTGTTTTAGATTGCCGTCTTGACAAATGGTAATTTATGGATTGAGTTGAAACAAATATTGCTGCTACTACTAAGAACAAATTCTATTCTTTTGCTGATGAAGAGAACAGAAAATAATCCGGCACCAGAAAGAAACGAATATACAAAGAACTGGCATTCTGTGTGTGTTCTCAACTATCATTACTACCTGCTTTCGTTATATAAGAGTTTAATTGTTATTCTTAGTGTGGGTCCTTTCTTACCACAGCAACCTATGCCATTCATATCATGTCCTAACTTGCCACAGCAACCTATGCCATTCATATCATGTCCTAACTTGACACAGCAACCTATGCCATTTATATCATGTCCTAACTTGACACAGCAACCTATGCCATTCATATCATGTCCTAACTTGCCACAGCAACCTATGCCATTCATATCATGTCCTAACTTGCCACAGCAACCTATGCCATTCATATCATGTCCTAACTTGACACAGCAACCTATGCCATTCATATCATGTCCTAACTTGCCACAGCAACCTATGCCATTTATATCATGTCCTAACTTGCCACAGCAACCTATGCCATTCATATCATGTCCTAACTTGACACAGCAACCTATGCCATTCATATCATGTCCTAACTTGCCACAGCAACCTATGCCATTCATATCATGTCCTAACTTGCCACAGCAACCTATGCCATTCATATCATGTCCTAACTTGCCACAGCAACCTATGCCATTCATATCATGTCCTAACTTGCCACAGCAACCTATGCCATTCATATCATGTCCTAACTTGACACAGCAACCTATGCCATTCATATCATGTCCTAACTTGCCACAGCAACCTATGCCATTCATATCATGTCCTAACTTGCCACAGCAACCTATGCCATTCATATCATGTCCTAACTTGCCACAGCAACCTATGCCATTCATATCATGTCCTAACTTGCCACAGCAACCTATGCCATTCATATCATGTCCTAACTTGCCACAGCAACCTATGCCATTCATATCATGTCCTAACTTGACACAGCAACCTATGCCATTCATATCATGTCCTAACTTGCCACAGCAACCTATGCCATTCATATCATGTCCTAACTTGCCACAGCAACCTATGCCATTCATATCATGTCCTAACTTGCCACAGCAACCTATGCCATTCATATCATGTCCTAACTTGCCACAGCAACCTATGCCATTCATATCATGTCCTAACTTGACACAGCAACCTATGCCATTCATATCATGTCCTAACTTGCCACAGCAACCTATGCCATTCATATCATGTCCTAACTTGCCACAGCAACCTATGCCATTCATATCATGTCCTAACTTGCCACAGCAACCTATGCCATTCATATCATGTCCTAACTTGCCACAGCAACCTATGCCATTCATATCATGTCCTAACTTGCCACAGCAACCTATGCCATTCATATCATGTCCTAACTTGCCACAGCAACCTATGCCATTCATATCATGTCCTAACTTGCCACAGCAACCTATGCCATTCATATCATGTCCTAACTTGACACAGCAACCTAAGCCATTCATATCATGTCCTAACTTGCCACAGCAACCTATGCCATTCATATCATGTCCTAACTTGCCACAGCAACCTATGCCATTCATATCATGTCCTAACTTGCCACAGCAACCTATGCCATTCATATCATGTCCTAACTTGCCACAGCAACCTATGCCATTCATATCATGTCCTAACTTGACACAGCAACCTATGCCATTCATATCATGTCCTAACTTGACACAGCAACCTATGCCATTCATATCATGTCCTAACTTGACACAGCAACCTATGCCATTCATATCATGTCCTAACTTGCCACAGCAACCTATGCCATTCATATCATGTCCTAACTTGCCACAGCAACCTATTCCATTCATATCATGGTGTTACTAACTGCTGCACATGCATTTGATAGGCAAATGAACCTTGGTTACTAACTTCTCGGAAAACAATACAAATAGTCATGGACTTCTAAATATCGTGACAGCTTGTTACGGTCTTATGAATTCACTAACTATACGTTTTACTCTATGAGGAAACTCTGAGCCAATATTCAAAATAACATAGTATTCAAAACACAAATAAGATTCCCTTGACACGGCTATACACTAGCTTATATATGAAATAAGGCATATATGATATTGCTTCATCTCGCAACACTTGGATACTCTACTAGATCAAATGAATTCTTGGCCTGGCTATACACTGGCTCATATAAGAAATGATGTATCTTCTAGTGATGTTACCTCATGTGACAACACTTAGCTGGATACTTCACCAGACTAGATGAATTCTTGTCCTGGAATCTAGTAAGATGAAGAGGCCACAAGAAAGATATATTATAACAAGAAAGACTTATTATAACAAGGAAGACTTATAACAAGGAAGACTTATTAAAACAAGGAAGACTTATTATAACACAATCGGAGAAAAGAAAATTAATGTTCTTCACTCAACTAACTCACTGTTTCAGAGGTAAAGGGGAACTTTAGATGAACACAATGATATCTATATATCTCCCATGAAATTCAAGTTGTAACGTTGTACATGTTTACACACATGTTAACATATAGGGACCCAACACGTTGTAGACTCCATCACAAAGGAGACCAAGTGAAGGAATAACTTGACACATATTTTTTTTTTCCATTGAAGCAACAACATTTATTTGCAGGTACTTTCCCAAATAAAACACAATCATTGGTCTGCGCACGCATCCTTCTTTTTATAATCTTTTTCCTTGCTGTGATGTCATCTCGCACACAGTTTGGTCATTTGTATACAGCCAGCTACCATACACATATCTGTGCTCTGTTACAAAATGTTAGACCCTTAATTGCTGAGACTTTATACTGAGGTAAAATGAAAAAACAAAAAAGAATGAACACAACACTTTTGCCATCACACAGGAAACCCAAAGACCTTCTTAACTTACAACTCTTCAGTTTCAGCTGTTCTACCTATTATTGGTTGTTCCATATATGTGATCACCCCGATGTACAAACATATTTTTAATTCTGCTTATTGCAGTTTTTCCTAACCCTTTTCTTCTTGACTCTTTATTTATTTATTTTTTTTTTCTATCAAGAAGTAAATAAAGTTTATTTATGCATGGATAGACTTTGTCCATATTTACTTGCCTCCACCACAATTGCAGATTCAGACATAAGGTCGATTTTTAATTTGAACAAAATCCATTTCTTATTTAATTGGAATTAATGGTATATATTATTTAATTGGAATTCATTATTGAGATGAGTATTATTTATTAATTCTTATTTTGTTGCGGACTATTATCTTCATATTTTCTTAGTTGTTTCCCATTACCATTCGGTACGGACCCGACCATGGAAGATCAGATAATAAATAAACATGAATTTATAAGACCAAAAAAAAATCCAACCTTGATCGCCCTTCGGGGCCCTTGGCGCAGTTGATAGAGATGTTGAATCTACAGTTTCAGGTGAGAATTGTCTGAAGATAACGGTTTCAATCCTACCCAAAGCCGGCCAGAAGCTTACTTGGCCAAAACGTGGTGAGATGACAGTAACTACGGAAGGCAGTAATTGCAGTGGATGCAGTCAGGAGTTTCATAGTTCCTATCTCGTTGCGGTTACCACCTGATGAAGGCCAGAGTAATAGTTGGCCAAAATGTCGTGAAACCACTAAAAAGATGAAGATAATAGTTCTCCCCAATAAAATAAAAATTAAAATCCATTTCCTCAAAAAGGGGGCATTCTGGCTTGAAACAGACATAAAACTTGCTTCAGTCTAGAAGGATTTCTCTGTTGTGATAGTTATCTCCTCTTGTTATTGCCTTTGTGTAATGGCATCTTGAATAAAGCGCTCATCTTCTCCATTTATTATCGCAGCCATCGTGTGTAACATAACGTAACATTTGTAACATTCATAACGTTACATTCTCCTGCATTGAGTAACTTTTTCATTATTTTGGATGTTGCCTGTCTGTATGAAAAATCAAATCAAACATATTTTTAGTACTTCTACCAAACAGGACCAATATCAACACAAAAGTTTCCAATTGTTGTGTTTTAAGTATTAGGGGTCTCACAGTTGATTGATTCACTGAAACTGAAATACTTAACAAACACAAATACTTAATAAATGCAAATAGTTCACTGGTACATCCAAAAATAGAGTACTGTTGTCACATCTGGGCAGGAGCTGCTAGAAGCACCTTATCCTGACTTGACATAGTTCAAAATAGAATTTGTAGCCTAGTGGGGGATAGCTTTTTCTCTTCCCTGCAATTTCTTTCTCACAGGAGAGACGTTGCAAGCCTGTTTCTGCTTTATCATTATTTTCATGGCAATTGCTCATCTGAGCTCCAATTTATGGTCCCCTCTCACCAAACTTTCACAAAAACACTCGTCTAATGAAACCACTATCAATAATTTACTCCACTCTTTATCTGTGCCTAAACCTAAACGTAGATTTTTCTTTCTTAGAACTGCACGCCTGTGGAACTCCCTTCCATTTACCTGCATTCCAGCTGACTACATCATCAAGTCCAACGTAAACAAATTTTTGTTGAACCGTCCCCTTATGTAATCCAATTTATGAAATTTCCACTAATAACGATTACTAAAATATCATCCTAATGACTACTGTACACTCATTAACCCTTATCCTCGAGTGGCTTCTGGGCCTTGATAAGTGGTGACTCTCTTATAAAAAAAAGTACATATATACACATTTATTAAGAACTGACAAATGTAAAGAATAAAGCAACATCACAATATAGAACAACAATAATTCGGTACTCACTTTAGAAGTGGTTATAGTTCTACTCAGTTTTTCAAGTGGGCATAGTTCCCAGGAGGAGTAAAAACGTACCTTTCCTTGTGAAGGCCGGGATTTACTGTCTGTCTGTGTGTGTCCCAAGGGAAGTAACTCTCCGGTGTATATCTTAACTGGTGTTCTTTGCTCATATTCCCTTACAGTAAAACATACAGAAAATGAATAAGTTGTTGCCAAACATCAATTAGTATCGATATTGGTAATCATGTGGTGTCCCGACCCATTCAATGTTATTAAAAAGACTATAAGGAATAGCTCAAAATTTGTCTTTTTTTTTTTTTAAAGATTGTGACATGCTGAACATATTAACATTAAAATCAATCCAGTATTACATATGAAATAGGTGAAAAACACTTAAACTTAGTAAATTCGTTCAGTTGATCTAAAAACTTGAAACAGAAATCTGTTAAGACAATGCTAAAAAATCTTTTACTGAGTTATATAAAATTAATTTGTTTAATACAATTAAAATATTTATATATTTTTATAATATATTAAAGAGAACCATTTTAATCTACTAGATATTGTCTTTTGAATAAATTACATGATTAGCCCAACATTAAAGGAAACAACTTTTTCACTGCTTTCTGTTTTGTTAGGGTCAATTCCCGACCCTCTTCCTACTAAGAATGGGTTTAATAATTTTCTTAATGACTAACTGAATCATCTTTGCCCCACCCTCCCCTATTAAAAGTATTTTCATTGTGTGTGTGAGAGAGAGCGTTACTATTTTATTTCATCCTAAACCTAACCTAATCTACTTCCGTATTTGTATGTTTAAGTATTCTCTGCCTTTTCACATTTGTTTCTTGCTTTCATATCGTAAACTACTTCAGCCATTTTCGGTATGTTCCATAAATCACAATTGGAAATGTAGTGACCGCTATATATGTCTGTAACAAATCTTTGGCAGAGACATTCTCATAGCAATCACTATTTTCAATACACATATGTGTAAAGTATGTGCAAGCTTACGTCGTAATTTGCCCATCCATACACATGCGATAAAGGAACTATGTTACACTTCACGTGCAGTGATACAACAAACAGTTGAAATGTTCTAGAACATAGACACATAAGCTTTTAACCGCAAAAATCAAATCAGTCCAGGGTGCAGTTTTACGAGTAAAAATCATTGCTGCCTGACTCCCTTCTTGTCAGACGTTAAATCACCCAACATGACTTTGAGCACATCATGCACCTAAATTCTCAGCATGGAAAGTTACCATATCGAATGAGAATTAATTCTTTTCAACAAGTTATTTCGAACTGCTCTTTTCATATGTCATGAAAACACACACACACACACACACACACACACACACACACACACACACACACACACACACACACACACACACACACACACACACACACATGTCACTTATGCAAGTAATGATTTTCTTTTCCCTCCAGAAAATAATCACGTGTTCTTTCGTTCATGAACATCAGTAATCATAAACTTTTTGCCTTTTCTATGAGACACTTATTAGCAAGGACTGTCTAATAAAACATTAATGCTGAAATGATTTGAATTACTGTTTCTTAAACATGTAAATAAATGTTATTTCATCTCAATACAGCGATCTCAGGTTCTTTCTCGAATGTCATTATTTTTTCAAAATTATTCACGCCTTTCTAATTTGTACGGATGTGGATGTGACTTGGTAGAACACTTCTATAAATCGGAGATCTTGCTAAATTTACCTTTAACGGTCCCAATAATACTCTATCACTTTCAACTTATAGATATTCCTGCACCTGCAACCTTGGTCTTTAAAATTGATGGATTCCGATTATGAATTGGTGAACACTGGCTCACACTCCATATCCTATAAGTAGTGACTCCACCGTAAGTCCTATAACTGGTGACTCTCAGGAATCCTATAGACACATAACACTGTCCGTATTCTGTAAAAGCATCATATTATTTTGTAAAAAAATATGCTAAAGTTGTTTTGAAATAGTGCAGAGTGGCATTTTTTATGTTGCTAAATTAACCAAAATATAAATAAAAATAATACATAAATAAATAAAAACATTATTTTTATTTATTAAATCTATATAATTATAAAACTCAAATGACCTTGTAACAAGTGTTGTAACCCAACATCCAGTTTACAATTTCCGGTTGCACATGCGTACATAAACATAAACCTATAACAGCGTAAACAAATAAACACAAATCGCTACTTTTGCAGAATTTGACCTCCGGACTGAAATATTAATGTTATTAGTTAGAAAATATTATTTAACATGGAAAGGGTGGGGATGTTTTGCAACTACTCTGTATTACAGCTATACTGTCACAATTTTCTTACAGTTAAATCAACTTTGACCCATTGACAACCATAAGAACAATTTACAACGGCGATTTCCCCACCACCTTCCCTTTTTTTAAATTTATTCTCCATTTTTTAATACACCTTTCTTAAAAAAACATTCATACATTTTCTTCTACACTACTAACATAAATAAATAACCCCAAAAATGTTTTTTTAATTTGCGTTACAAATAAATAATCAATGCAACAATAAAACATATTGTTTTACTGTGTATGTTTTCAGCGTCCCAATTGTTTTTTTTGCATTTAAATTATCCAAATAAACAATTGTTAATACTTTCTGCAATTTTTTTACATCGTTCATTTTTGTATTATGTTTAAGTTATTTTAACACAATTTTCTTACAAACAAATCTATTTTAACCCGTTGACAACCATAAGAGCATTTTACAATGGCGATTTACCCACTGCTTTCCTTTTTTTTTAATTTATTGTCCATTTTTTAATACACCTTTCTTAAAAAAACATTCGTACATTTTCTTCTACACTACCAACATAAATAAATAACCCCCAAAATATGTTTTTTTTTAATTTGCGCTACAAATAAATAATCAACACGACAATAAAACATATCGTTTTACTGTGTATATTTCCAGCGTCCGAATTGTTTTTTCTTCGTGTTTAAATTATCCAAGTAAACAATTGTTAATACTTTCTGCTTTTTTTTTTTTTACATCGTTCATTTCGGCATTGTCTTATTTAGTTTTATTGACCTTATTATTAACATATAAATCAAATATTTGACCCAATGGGTCATGAGTGTTTGTTTAAAATAAATGAAAAAAGTTACATTTTATTTTCATTTTCTATTTAAAAAGCCATTTTTAACATGGGGGAGAGTGTTTTTAACTATTCTGTACTTTCAACTAACAATTTCATTTAAAAAAGATATATCAAAATTTGAATTTAACTTTAAGTATTATGGTATCTGTTCAGTGCACATTTACCTATAAGTATGGCAAACCACTTATAATTCAATGGCTGTAAGTTTTTTTTTTTTTCAAAAATAAACAATTATAAACAGAACGACTCACAGAAATCTATCTATATTCTTTTTTCATTTTAATATACTTTCATAGAAATGTTTCTGTTATGTCAAAAAACCCTATTTTCTTTACGTCACAAGTGTCACGCTCATACATTGAATTCCATAGCTAATATAACATACTGACCCAATGGGTCGCGGATAGTCTAGTATAACATAAATTAATAAAAATAACAAATCACAATATAAATCTCACCTGTCTGTTTAAATGTATGTATGTATGTATGCATATTATTTGATGTGTGTCTAAAACTTTTGACAGAGGTGACGGATTTTCACAAGATCGGTATCGGACGCCAAATATCGAAAAATTGGCTAAAAACATTAATTCTTTCACCCTCAACTGGGCACTTTTCTACAAGGAGGGGTCGCTTTTTTCGACAATATTTTTGGAAGTCATCTCCTATTTTTGATTGACTAACATTAATTTAAACCTTCGCCACTTCTGATTTGGTGATGGACGCAACGGCAAAGACGTCACATTTTTTTCATGTTCTTTTCTTCCTTTATGGTACGGGTTAGAGCCTCTCTACCTACTTCTACTTTTTTTTTTTTTAAATACCCGGCAACGCTGGGCACACAGGCTAGTACATAAATGAATACCTTCCCAACTCTCTTCCTGATCGATATCAATGATCTCCCAAAACACATACTTAAATCATTCGTTGACATCTATGCTGATGACACGACCATCTATGGCAACACATCAAAGGCAAATGACAAAGTTCTCTCTCTCTTCTGATCTTGAGCGCATGGTACAGTGGGGGAAGGTGGCTGGTTACTTTTAATGCATCTAAAACCAAGCTCCTATCTTTACATCATCAACGCTCTGATCCCCATGTGGCATCAATTGAAATGGATGGCTCTCGTCTAGAGGAAGCTCCATGTTTTGATAAGCTTCTGGGCTTGACCTTTACTCCTGACCTGAAATGGAACACGTACATCAAGTCAATTGCCAAGGTCGCTGGAAAAATAGTAGGATTCTCCCACCGTTCCAGAAGATATCTCACTGCTGATGAAATTCTCTATCTATATAAAAGCCAAGTACCTATTTACTATGCCTCCCCACGGGACAGAGTTAGACACCAGGGTCGTTTTTTAACGTGGAGAAAAGGTACAAAAATAAAAATTGTCTCAGTCGTGAAGGATTTCTCCTCCACCGAAAGAGAACAAGAAATGGAAGTGCAGCATCTGAAGAACAGATACTACACTTTGATCTTGACCAAAAGGATGGAGTACTGCTGCCACATCTGGGCAGGAGCTGCTAAAAACAGCCTATCCTGTCTTGACAGAGTACAAAATAGGCTTTGTGGCTTAGTGGGGATGCCCTTTTCTCTTCCCTGCAACCTCTCTTCCACAGAAGAGACGTTGCGAGCCTGTCTTTGTTTTATCATTACTTCCATGGCAAGTGCTCATCTGAGCTCCAATCTCTGATCTCCCCTTGCCAATCTTTCACGATAAACACTGTCTAGCTGAAACCACTGTCAATAATTTTCTCCACTCTTTATCTGTGCTAAAACCAAAACGTAGATTCCATGAACAAAGCTTCTTTCTTAGAAGTGTGCACGCCTGTGGAACTCTCTTCCGTCTGCCTGTTTCCCACCTGACTACAACCTGGATGTCTTCAAGTCCAACATAAACAAATTCCTGATGAACCGCCTCCTTAAGTAAGACACTTTATCAAATCTCCAATACTAACAATTACTATGATACTATCCCATTGATTACTGTACACACAATAACCCTTATCCCCGAGTGACTTCCGGGCCTTGATAAGTGGTGACTACCTTGTAAAAAAAAAAAAAAACAAATATCAAAGAATGCTGATTAAGTATGAAAGCCCATAAATATCAACCTTATTTTGCATATTTGCTTTAAGACTTGTTATCAAACATATCTTGTAATCATTACAGTTATTAAAATTCCTTACATAAAGAATTGTCTATCTACAGGACGAATGAAATCTAATATATAAAAGGTCTGTCTATCTCCATATTTTCAAAGTCTTTCTTTTCTGAAACTAAAAGTCGCAGAGTGGGGCTAGAGGCCTCAAATGATTGGATTTTTTATGGACCGTTTTTTATGGGTCTTTAGCTGGTTAAAGTAGTTTTTAAGGGGTCAAAGATGGCACCTAAAGACTTTTTTTTTTACTTTTGAAATCCCAACTCTATAATAATATATATGAAATCTGGAAAAATTAAAATATCATATTCAAGCATATTTTTTTATGCGAGTGCAAAGCTGCCTCTCCCACGCTAGTCTAATATATAAAAGACACTATGTCTGTCTGTTTGTCTCCATATTTTCAAACTCTATCTCTTCTGAAACTAAAAATCGTAGAGCGATACTAGGAGCCCCAAATGATTGGATTTTTTTATGGACCGTTTCTTATGGGTCTTTAGCTAGGTGTGTCAGAAACCGACCTTAAGAATGCATGGAAAAAATTGAATAATTCGACCTCCTATCTTTCCAAGCTTATAACTACTTGAAAAATGTAATTCAAACCCTAATTTTTTTAATTAAAGGAGCAAAGACCAAATTAAAAAAAAAATAACAGATTTAATAGCAAATTATGCAATATTTGTTTTTTAAATCGGTTTTCTTTAAAAAAGATTTGAAGAAAATCAACGAAATTTTACTTACGTCGATTATAAAAAATCAATATAAATTCCAAAAAATCACTTACCTACAAAAATTACTAATCAATGTGTGGTTCCATTCTTCATTGTTAAGAATTTATCCATATTTATATTTTAAATACCATTTATTTTTTTAAATAAAAGAATTTTTAAAGACCTATTTGAATAAGGCGACATTATGTAAGCATTTTATATTCTTATTGAAAAACCGGAAGTAGTTTTTTTTTTGTTTTGACCTATGGATGGACAGAAGGAAGTAACAACGACATATTCACGTTAGTCGTCTAGCCTTGTCCGTGAAGAAATATGTGTTCCCATAGGTAAAAAATAGTCAAATTTTACTTATAAGTTTTTGCCTTTAAAAAAAAAAGACAGTCAAGGAATCTTTTTTGTCTTTTCTCAAAGAAATACATAAATTTTTGATTTAATATATTTTGATTCTATTTTATTGAGTGAATTTTTTTTTAAATATCTACAAAAAGAAAACATTGAATGAAATAGAAAAAAATTGTCGTCAGCGGTCAATACTTACTGTACAATATAAGCAGAACATAGGCTTCCAATTTAAAAAAAAAAAAATCAACGTGGTTTAAAAAAAAAAGACTTTTACACTTTGGACTTTACAGGTACATTTCCAAAAAACACTTTTTTTTTGTTTTAATTTAAAATATATTATTTATTGATCTTTTATCTTCAATTTGTGACATATAAAAATTTGGTGAGTAAATTAATTATTAAAATTTTAATAGACATTTCAAAATGGGAGAGGGGTGAATAAAAAAAAACCTTTGTCTAAAGTATTATATTCGGTTTATTGAAAAGAGCATAAAATTTCACATTGACCCTGAAAATATCGTAAATATTTAACCTATAGAAAAATTTTGATAGATTTTTAAAGTTTAAAAATTGAAAAAAATATTAACTCGTAAAATTCAATTGATTTCATACGTAAAAAATAAAAAAAATGGCTGCATGAAGGCGCACCGGCACTTTGTAAACTCTGTTTTTAAAAAAATAAAAAATAATATTTCTATTATTTTTTATACAACTTTAATAGTTTATTTTAGAAGTATATTCCATAAAGAAAATTACAACCCACTTTTAAAAGAGAAATTACGAGTTTTTTTTTTTAATATTTAATTCACAGTTTCGTGTTAGGGGTGTCAAAAATTTCTCCAAAATTCTGATACACCTAGTTTTTAGCCAGTTAAAATAGTTTTTAATGGATCAAAATTTAAAAAATCATTATACATTTTGTATGTTCATCTTAGTTTATTTTTAATCAGTTCATATGCGTGTCACGTTGGTACAGTACAGTGGTAACGTCACCAGCTTTTAATGCTGCAGTTTTGCTTTCGGTTTCGATTCTAGCTGATGGCATCCAAATACTTTTTTTACTTTTAAAGTCACGACTCTATAATAATATATACGAAATCTGGACAAATTTTAAAAAAAAATAAAATCACATTTAAGTGTATTTTATGAATGAGCCCCCACCCCACCCGCTAGTATATCATAAATTAGCATGTTTATTTATTATTCTTGTGTCTTTATATTAGAAATTTTCAATGGAGACTTACTAATACTACAAAAAATATAGATGCAAAAAAACAAAAAACAAAAAAAAAAAAACAAAAACAAAAAAAACTATAAGTATTATATGTCGCTTTGGAGATTCCATACAATTTAAGAGAACATTCTCGGCTATCTCCCTATAAATTTTGGCGTTATTTGCAGTTCACAAATTTGAGTTCTATTTTCGTATTTCACTTCCTATTAAATAAATTGATTCCAGTAATATTTTAGTACAATAAGCATAGTATTCTTAATAATTTCAAATTCATTTCGTAATTTTAAAGTAGTTGCTAATTCTAACAGAAATAGATATTTTGTTAATGTTCATTTAACAAAAAAATGGTTGTATGCGAATGCGTATAGGACGTAATTCATTTATATTTAATTTACAATATTTTTAATTAATAAATAAATGAACTTTTTTTTAATATATAAAAAATAACGATTACGACTGTAAGTAGTGAAGATTGGAAGGACTAAGCAGTGTTTTGAAATACTTTCCAGAATATATTTTTCTCCTTTAATAAATGCTCCCTGATCTGAAAAACAAAAAATAAGGATGTCTCCCTAACCGGAAGTGATATCGCTTTCTTCTAGTTCTCTCGTTGCATCTCTCAAAAAAGAAAAATTAACCAACATGTACGGGGGAAATGCTCCAATTATTATTCTTAGTAAGTCTATAAAATTTGTGTATTTTAACATCGATTTCTGTAAGATTGTCTGCTTTTGTGTTCATTTGACTTTTTTGTTCTCTTTTAGATCAGAATACAAAACGCGAATCTGGCCGAAAAGTTCAGTTTGGAAATATCAAAGCCGGCAAGGTAAGAGAGTTCTCCTTTCTCGCACATGGCAACCAAAAAAATTTGCAAAATTTCCAGAATTTTCCTTTTTTTTTTTCATTGTACTCAAGTACGAAAAAAATAAAAGGGAAGATCGAAATATTCTTATATAAATCATTTAGAATAAATTGTCACATTCGTTATTTAATCATTTTTTATTTTATTTATTTTTAGCATCGCGATTAATTGTCGACTTATAAGAACATCACGTGTGTTTCTCGTTTGTACATCACTTAACGCATTAAAACTAAACTTGTAAGAATGCTGACTAAAAACAATTAAACCCACCATAATGCATAACCGATTTCTTATTAGACATACCAACCATTTGAATCTTTTAATAGTTGAAAATAAAATTGGGAAATTGAAAGGTACTTTAAAGCATTTAAACTGTCAAATGGAAATTAAATTTCCCGATTAAAATTCTTTATAAAAGGATTGGGGGGGGGTCTTAGAATTTGCACTGTTTTAACTAAATTAAGTGATTTATTTTCAATTAATGATTTAACTTTCAAAATGTTATTAAAACATCTTTGGAGAGGGGTGGGGGGCAACAAATAATGCTGAGAAGATTTTCACATAATTGAATAGAGAAACAGATGAGAAATAGGCTCATCCTCTCCCCTCTTCTAAATCAATGATTTTATTAAAAATTAGTGTGTGTATGTGGGGGGGGGGGACTGTTCTTGCTCAGTCGTAAAATGTTTAAATGTATTTTAATTCCTGCGGATTTCATTTACAGAGCCAATTCTCCATTGAATATGATATTATACTTAATATAGTAATGATTTCAAAAGCTTTTTAAAAAGTGACGGGTTTGTATTACTGTAAAGTACACATAGATTGGAAAAAGTTGTCAAAAAACAAATATATAACAAATAAATGTTATCAAAGGCAAGATAAGTTACTTTTCTACCAAACTGGATATATTTTTCGTGTTTACCGATGTATTGTAAAATTCAAGATGGCGCCTCACCCCCTCTTTAACACGGTAAGTTTGGGAAAAGGTGTTATAAATAAAAAAATAGAAAAAATACTATTAAAAACCCGCCGAATATATGTCACGGTAACATATATTGAGCGAGTTTTTAACAGTATTTTATCCAGTTTTTTATTTATAACACCTTTTCTCAAACTTAGCGTGTTAAAGAGGGAGTCAGACGCCATCTTGAATTTTCCAATACATCGGTAAACACTGTATGGTTTTCGAGCTGAATAAACATGTTACATTGAATAAAAACACGAAAAATATATCCAGTTTGGTAGAAAAGTAACTTATCTTGCTTTTGATAACATTTATTTGTTATATATTTGTTTTTTGACAACTTTTTCGAATCTGTACAGTAATACAAACCCAGATTTAAAATTAAAACCACTTCACCCTATGAATGAATTTGCTCATGCGCAAAAGTAATATGTCAGCAAGTTGGGTACTCATGCAGAGAGTGATCCGTGCTGAAATAATAACATTATTATTTTTAAAAATCCGTTCTTAATATGGTGAGGGGAGGATGTTTTGTACCTATTCTGTACTTTAACCTTACAATTGAATAATAAAAAAAAACATAAAACTTTAATTAAACGTGGAAATACGATTTAAAAAATAGCGCGGCGCGGATCACTCTGCATTAGCACCGCAAGTTGAAATGAACATTTTGCATTTCAGCTTGCCGACATATTTGTATACGCGTTATTCATCCAAACAAAGATTTTACTCGTTATAAACCATCCTTAGTAGATGATTACTATTTCTTGTTAATTTCAGTGTTGTGTGACCAGTAGTTTAAGAGTTTATCGGTTAAATATTTTCACACAAATACATACTTCTGTTTAATTTTTATAAAAAGATAGATTATTGTACTTATGCAGAATACGGACCGTTCTATTTTTTTTTTTTTTCTTGGGTATGATTTTCAAGTTAATTTTACCCTCCCTTAAATTGTTAGGGGGGGAAGGTAGTTTTGGTATTTTTTAAGGTGGACCTGAAGAATCTTGCCCCTCCCACCTCTATATTATTGTCGTCTTTTTTTAGCGGATTATTATCGAATAGATACTAGTCTACCAGATTATAAAAACCGAAAATGAAAAAAATCAATATTTAAATATTTGTAGGAGGTGCTCAGTTTCTAATGCAACGTACTAGTAAATCGATCACTCATTTTAGAACCACTTGACGTTTTTAGGCCAAAATTAAATGTGCGCGCGCGAAAACAAACTTGGTGACTAGTGAAAACAATACGAAGTACAGTATCCTTAAAAATCAACTTTAACGGTAAGCCGGTGCTTGTGCACTTTGTTACCGCACTGTTTTTAAATAGTTTTTTCATGTTAAATTCAAGTTTCAGCTAGCAAAAAATCTGAAATTTTATACCAAAATGAGTTTTTAAGGTTGTAATGTTTTTGTGTGTAATACTGTTTTTAAACAAATTTTAGATCCTTGATTGTAATTCCATGAAAATAAATATTTTGAGGACTTGCTGAAATTTTGAAGGTTAACTGATTATCCACGGGTAAGGTGGGGGGGGGGATCAAATCTTATGACCGTGCTGGGTGGTAAAAATAGTTGCTATTCCATTGGTTACATTGTGAATTGAGAAGTCATCTATGGTTGGTATGGTACATTGGTTCCTGCACAAAAATCCCTTAGGATTACAGACTGTTCTATTGTGTCAAACATGTCTATTGCACAAATTGCAATTCTGACTTGAAGTGGAAGTATCCTACAACAGATGATGAGAGGTCGAGTGATTAGATTTTGTTGTGTGAAGTGGATGGGGAATGGAGAAATAGTGTTTTTACTTTGAAAAATCATGCAGACATTCATGCGAAATTTTTCAAAGCCATGCAAAAATGAGGAATAAAGATAGTTTTGGTCATTTGGTTACGTTTTTAATGGGTTCTACTACCTTATTAATCTTGCGAACCTTTCAGGCACTCAAGTACTTCTGTGCATTTCTACAGCTTTTATGAACAGATAATGGAATTAGAACTTGGCAAAATTGACTTTGAATACACTGTACCCATCTCCATTTAAATATGGTGTAAGGAAGGCACTCTTGCCGACTGAACTACTGGTAATGCTGATACCACCACCAAGTAGGATTTGAACCAATGACTGTCTCTTAATTCACCTTAAAATATCTGAAAACAGTGTATGATTATTTTTTTTTATTTTTATTTATTTATTTTATCTTTTTTTTTTTTTTTTTTTTAACATTTTAAATTAAGACTGGCCAGGAAAGTTTTGCAAGCTTTTTTTTTTTATTCCCAGAAATTTAACCATACTTGGATTAATGTTCATAGTTTTCTTCATGTTTGTATTTTTATCAATTTCCAATGATAACTGAAAGGATGAAGCAAGGAAGTAATCTTAAGTGAATTGGTTGGTTTCTGCAACTAATCTACTGTACTGTGGTTTGTTGAAAGCAAGTTTAAATGTTGAGGGTGATCAGAGTAGTGGAGAGGGATTAATTGTAGGGATTCTCTGTATGCTACAGAAAAATTTAGGACAAAATACTCTGAAAACCCATGAAAAATGCCCCCCAAATTCCAGTTTTCAACTAAATATCCATAAACAAAATTTTAATGAGAAAAAAGATCAATTCCAAGCACATAGAATATCATTTATTTACAGAAATCAGCAATTTTTCCTCATTTTACTCCGAAATCACAATTTTTGTCAGTTTTGTTCTAACTTCCAAAAATTGACTTTTTTTTCAAAAATTCCTTTTGAATCTTATTTTCTGCATTGACACCAAAAATGAGACTGCATTCATGAATTTGAAAATAAACCCTATTTTCGACTTCAACTTACCTCTAGCAAATTGAACCCTTTCTAAACAAGTTTTTCTGGATATTTTGTCCTTAATGAATAGGATTAATTCTATTTCAGTCATGTAGATTTAGAATAAATGGATTTTTGCATTGCTGCCAGACAATTTATTTTTATTTTTGCTTAAACTGTATTTTAGTTACAAAAAATGTTTAAAACGCAGAAGTTATAGCTAGTGTTAATGTACACGTGAAATGCCAAAATGAAAACCAAGTTGAAAAAGTAGTCACCGTCTGTGTAAACAAATAGAGGTTAGCTAAGGAAGAACAATAACTGAAGTTCTTAGCGAGTTTAATTCTGAATAAGTTTATAAAGATAGCTCCTCTATCATCAACCTGTATTTTTCAGTGTTTATCTAATTCATTTGTATTTGTTTGACCCCTCCCCTTCCTTAAAACTGGACTATAACATGTTTATGGTACAAACATAATCTATGGAGTTCTTAAATCTTATGGTCAGTATGCTTGAGTACTATATTTCAGCAAAGGAGAAACATAAAAACATGAGCGAAAATGTCTTGAAGCCCCCTGCATTGACAAGCTTCTAGAATTGATCTTCACTCCTGACCTAAAATGGAAATCTTACATCAAATCTATTGCCAATATTGCTGAAAAATTGTTGGATCTTTTTACTGCTTCAAAAGGTATCTTGCTCCTGATGCTGTAGCAGTATCAGAATTTTTGTAGGAATTTTTGACACCCCTAACACGAAACTGCGAATACAATATAAAAATCTCGTAATTTCTTTGTTAAAAGTGGGTTATTTTCTTTATGGATTATACTTCCAAAATAAACTATTACAGTTGTTTTAAAAGTAATAGAAATTTTTTTTTTTTTTTTTTAAAACAGTAATGAATTTTCCGAACTCAATATTTTTCAATTTTTAAACTTTAAAAATCTATCAAAATTTTTCTATTGATTCTATTTTTACGATATTTTCAGGGTCAATGTGAAATTTTATGTTCTTTCCAATAAACCGAATATAATATTTTAGACAAACGTTTTTTTTTAAATTCACCCCCCCCCCCCCCAGTGTCACCCATTTTCAACTTTCTCTTAAAAAGTAAATAATTAATTTATGTCGGAGAGTTTTATATATCACAAATTGAAGAGAAAAGGTCAATAAATAATATATTCAAATTTAAAACAAAAAAAAAAATCCCTTTTTTAGAAATTTACCTGTAAAGTCCGAAGTTTAAAACCTTATTTTATAAGAACACATTGTTTTTTTTTTTGTCTTTTTTTTTTTAATGAAACCTTGGTCCTTGCTCCTTTAATTGAAAAAAAAATTAGGGCTTGAATTACATTTTTCGAGGAGTTATAAGCTTGGAAAGACAGGGGGTCGAATAATTCACGCCTCTCATTTTGAAATGTCTATTAAAAAGTAAATAATTTATGTCGGAGAGTTTTATATATCACAAATTGAAGAGAAAAGGTCAATAAATAATATATTCAAATTTAAAACAAAAAAAAAAAAAATCCCTTTTTTTTAGAAATTTACCTGTAAAGTCCGAAGTTTAAAACCTTTTTTTTAAAAAAAAAGCACATTGTTTTTTTTTTTTTTTTTTTAATAAAACCTTGGTCCTTGCTCCTTTAATTGAAAAAAATATTAGGGCTTGAATTACATTTTTCGAGGAGTTATAAGCTTGGAAAGATGGGGTGGAATTATTCACTATTTTCACGAAATTTCTGACACTGCTACGTTGTCACATCTGGTGAGGTGACATTCAGAGCACCCTTTTCCTGCTTTGACAAAGTACAAAACCGATTTTGTAATCTAGTAGGCAATGTCCTTTTCTCCTCTCTACTACCTCTTTCTCTGAAGCCAAAAATTTTAAGCAATTTTGAATCTGTTAAACTAACACAAAACTTTATTATCTTTAATTAATGTGTAAAGAGAAAACTCAAGTATTATGGTTTGTGTTTCTAAAGGGAGACATTAATTTTCTTAATCATCGCAAAATACATCTGCAAGGTTGATTGACCCTTCCAACCCTTTTTAAAACAAGCAAACTGCCCAAACCAAAATCAAGTGAGGTGATCTTCAACTGTAGGAAAAGAAATGATGTCCTTCCAAGATTAGGACCAATTGGAAGAGCTATGCTCAAAATAAAGTGAAGTTGGTGTCTTGGGAATTAAGCACTTGAAAACCAACATTCAAACTTGGATATCAAATGTAAATATGATCTCTGTCAGACACAAATCTTCAAACTGTTTTGGTTGCTAAAAAATCATTAGGTGAAGTTCAAGTTCCATCTGCGATTATTTACAAAGGATTTCTGCGAACCGTCAACTGCACGGTGATAACCCTAAAAAATTCCTTCCTTTGAAATGTTTTTATAATTTTTTTTTTCCTAATAGTAAAATGAAATGATTTTTTTTTTTTTTTTTGTATTATAATAAAAAATATTTTATTTTTACTTTGAAATGCATTTTACAAGTTTTATTTATTTATTTTTTTAACAATAAAATGAAACAAATTTAATTTTTTTAAAATCTTATGAATAAGCAAACAAAATATATTTTAATATAGTTTACAAAAAAATAGTCTTATTTGAAACTTTTTCAAGTTGTATTTTTTTTTTAATAAAAATATTAAATTCAGCAAATTTCATTTTACTATTGTCAAAAAAAATCTTGTAAAATAACATTTCAGAGTGAGTCTTTTTAGGGTCTTGATCATGTAGACGACAGCTTTGCAGAAATCCTTTGTAAACAATCACAGACAGAACTTGAATGTCCCCAAACCATTGTCAAAATCTTTTCATGATGTAATAGAAATTAAATTACTTTGAAACCTTTTTATTAGAGGAGAAAGTTTTTTGACACATTTTGTTTATAATCAGTGGGAAAGCGAATATGGACCAAATTTAAAGTTTTCTTTTTTGTTTATTACAACATTATGCGGACTTGACAGATTTTATATCGACTCTAAAACATTCATTCCCAACTCAAATTTTCCTTCAAATGACTGGTCTCCTACTCCCATTTAAAGATCTACTTTTTTGGGTTTTCTCACAAAATGCTAATTTTAACAATTAGCATTTTGTGAGAAGCCCTTTTCTCTTGTAATTGTTTTCTTGTTCTATGCCCCCACCCTCCTGAATTGCAATCGGTTTATATCTGTCTGCTGACATCAATGAATATTTCTACTAAATAATGTGATTGTCATGAGTCTGATTTTTTTTCTACATTTTAGTGTTTATTAATAAAGTTTATTAGACAGTTTTGTGCCTCCTAGACACAAGAAATTATTAATGTAGAGATTTGTTTCTTTTTGATGCCTAGATTGTCCGTGCATCAAATTGTCTTTGCAAAATTAATGAATCAAAATAATTAATACAGAATGTAACAATTTTTTATTTTTTTATTTTTTTTTTTTTTGCTGTTTACTCTTTATATATTTTGACTTGCGAGGTTGATTCTACTGTTTGCCTGTTAAAGTATAGTGTGCGTCAACAAGAAATGATATTGAAATATTTTATGAAAAATACAACTTGAAATAAGAAGTGCCTTCAATAAATTTCCAGACTATTTTAATATGAACCTTTTTGATAGCACACACATGAAACTCTAGTCCCCTTTGAAGTAATCTCCTCTGGCTGCAATGCACTTGTACCGTTCTAACAACTTCTGGAAGGCCCCATGAAAGTTCTCTTGTGTAAGCGTATCATTGACCCTAATCACAACCTCTTTTATCTCCTCAATTGCCTCATAATGACAGCCTCTGAGGTTTTTCTTGAGCTGAGGTAATAACCAAAAGTCACAGGGAGCAAGGTCTGAATTATAGGGAGGGTGAGGAATTGTCTTGATGCCCATTTTGATCAACTAGTCTGTGACAAAGATTGAATTGTAGGCTGGTGCATTTGCATAAATCTTCCGCATCTGCAGTTTGCAAATAATTGTGTGTACAGTTCCCACACTGACATCAAACTGTGCACTTATCTCAATAGACATACGACAGTCCTTATCCATGAAATTCTTTATTTGGCCAATCAATTCTGGTGTTCTGACTTCCTTACTCCTCCCACACCCTCTCATCATTCCTCACAGACTCTCTGCTGTATTTGAATCTCTTATGTCACTGAAAAACTGATGCTCAATTTATACAAGATAGTCCAAAAAAGCAATCGGAAGCATTCCATACATTTCTGTGACTTTTTTCTTTTTTTTTTTTTTCAAGTTTAAAACCAAATTTTATTGCATATTGTTCTAAAGTCTCCTCATGTCCAGATTGCATTTTTGAAATTCACCAGCTGTAAAAATCCGGCTTCAGTAGGATGTATTCCAATTCCTCCTGTAACTGTTCATTTGAACCTGAAATCATAAAAATTTGTCAGTCATCTCATAAGATGTATAGCAATAACATTGAATTTTCAAGAGTCTACAACAATTTTAAATGCATGTACAAAAAAATCTGGAAACTTTATTTAAGGCATCTCGCAGTTTTTAAGAATGTTTCAGATGAGGCTTCTGAATTTGGATTATTAAAACTAGTATTTCTCTGTTACTGATTTTTTTTAAGATTATCATTAAAAAAATGTTTATATTACCTAGTGTTGGGACGATTCCTAATTTTTATACGATTCCGATTCCAGGAAAATATTGATTAACGATTCCGATACCAAGTACGATTCCGATTCCTAGCGAATTATTGTTTTGAAATATACCAGGTAGTTTTATACTTATGGTCGGTAGTTCCCAAATATGGTCCCTAACTTTGGAAGAGATATTTTATGTCTACACCGTCGTGTTTTGGTTTAAATAAAATTATTATATAGTAAACTAAACGGAAAAATTAGCAAAATTTATTTTAGAGAAAATGTATTTTACTTAATTGGAATACAGAAAAAAAAAACTCAAAGAAAATAGAATTTATCCTTCAGAGCAAAAACAAATAAAATAGAATTTATATAACAGAACAAAAACAAGAAAATTAGAGAATAAATTAACACGATTCATTATTTTGGTCCTCATAATTAACAGATTTAATGAATTAAATAAAAAAAAAAAAATATAGCGGAAGAGAAAGAGAATATATACTAATTTAATATAAAAAAGATAAATATTTAATTTAATAATTTATAAATGAACGTGCGCAATGAAAAAAAAAACAATATACCACGTGACATGGCGCTACAAAATAACCCTTCCAAAGTTAACGACCATATTTGAGAAATACCATTAATCGAAATAAACATTGAAAAATTACTTATCTCTCAAATTAACGTCCAATAAAGTAGACCCAGTCTTCATACAGGAATTCGGTTATAATAAATATATCTTTCCCAAACTTAAAAATCAAATCTTTTTTTTTTTTTTTTTTTTTTTTTGGAGAGAGAGTGCTTTAAAATCACCGGGGAATGCCGCTTAAAATTTTTAAGAAATAAATTTTAGGAGTTTAGTGCCTTTCGAAGACGGTTATCATAATTTATTATCATCATTTAATTTCCTTTTTTCCTCCCCCCACACCTTTCCACGTTGTTCAGTAGTTAACAAAAAAAAACTTATAGAATGTAATTTTTGAAACCAATGTATAAAAGTTTACATAATGAAATGCAAATATGCATTTTCTTTTGAATTTTTTTTTTTTGGTTGACTGTGTTCAATTCACACATGGTTGATGCGGTTCAATATTGCTAAACTATAAGTCTTAAGTAAAATTCTATTTATAAATACTTTTTAAAATGAAATTATTTAATTAATCGTAAATATTATTTAGACATAAAAATTAATTGATTACAAAACCTTTTAAAAAATATATGTTAATTTCTTTTTCGTTCGGCAAAAAACTGCGCCAAACACTTTTTTTTAATTTTCAATTTAAAATTCTAGAAAAAAGATTATATTATTCTGCTTTTAATATAATCAAATTCAGGGTTTTATCTTTCTGGAGAAAAAAAAAAAAAAAATAATGGATTTTATTTCAATGAAATTAAAAAAAAAAACTTGACTGAATTGAATTAATTACCCTTAAATTAACGAAGGGGTTATTTAATAACTTTAGGTTTGGAAGAGATAGGTATGGGGTCGATTTTTTTTTTAAACTTCAAAAGAAACCGACTACTGTCAAAATTTTGCGAAATAATACAACGTGATCAATTTCATTTTAGAGATATTTCTTTCAAAAGCCTTCTTTTAAAAAAAGAAAAAAAAGTATATTGTTCTATTAAACCGTTTACTGTTTAAATAATTTGACTTTGCTCGTTTTGTTTTAAGAAAATATAAGTTGAAAAAGCATTTTCATTCACTATTAGAAGATTTGTCAGTAAAAAAAAAACAATCGCCAAAAAGATAAGCGTTTTTTTATTTTTACTCACAATGTAGAGCCCTGCATACTTCTTTTCAAGTTAACTCTTTTGTAGTTTTGATTACAATAGATCTGAATGAATGAACCTTGTAAGGGAGGGGCACTAAGCATTGCCCTGTTAATAATGAATTTCTTTGGTTTCTTTTTATAACGTGCTACATTTCTCTCTTGCGGTTAGAAATATCAGGAATTTTTTTTCTTTTTTTCAACATCAGACTAAAAGAATCGTAATGAAGGAATCGGAAAATTAAGGTATTTTTTAACGATGCGATTCCGATACCTCCGAAAATACACGATTCTTACGATTCCGATTCCGATTAATCGTCCCACCACTAATATTACCAGTTATCCAAACAGGAATACATCATTTTTTAAACTACTCTTAATATTACATGGTTAAAAAAAAAAAATGAAAATTCGCTAGTTTGAATCCGTTAGATATGTTGACTTAAATACTATTTAGGTCCAACTTTTAAAATCATGCAGGATATTTTTTTTATATATTTGATATGAGAATCTTGATTTTTATTTTCATGTTTCTGCAGGAACTTAATTGCAGTTTTGAACTGAACCCTTTAATTCAGATGTAGATTGTTCCTGTTCTGTTGACTGTGACAGAAGTGTTCATTTTTTTTTTTTTTTTATTAAATTACCACCTGTAGAAAGGATTGAACCTTCAACCTCCAGACAACTACCAGTTAGAATCAATTGTTAACCAACACCATTATGCTGTAGGTTCATGTGGATAATTCTAGTACGAAATTTAGGAGTTGAAACCTAGTCTTGTCTTGATATGTAATCTCTATATATAAAAGGCAAAACGCGCGCGAGTTTTTGTATGTCCAAGAAAAGCTTTTTTCAACGTGGTTCTGGGGGGGGGGGTACTATCGCTTTGAAGTAGTTACCCCCCTAGATAATAATCTAGGATTTGCGAATACGCATCATGGCTAGATTTATTTACAGCGACTTTTACAAAATTATTGCTATTTTGGCTTCTCACTTGTTGATTCGGCCTTTTTGTGTAACACCGAAACTGATGTGATGAGTGGTTCTTGGCTCGGGAACAATGTCCAGAAAGCGATGGACGTTTGGTCAATGTCGGGTCATTGCTTTCATTTGGACACTCCCCTAATAAACGGGGAGCTGGTTTTCCCGATCACGGAGAAACAAAACCAGATAAAGTTGGGTAAAAAAAAAACAAAAAACCTATCTCGCAGTAAAATTAAGTGCGAATTTGACCTCATAAAATATGCACTTAAAAACTGTCTCGCAAGCATGATGTTTGACCTCAATTTGAACTACTTCACTTTTTAATCGCTAAATTTAACGTCTTACGTTGCTTCCGTCGCCATAACGCAGGTGTATGTCATCAGCCTATTGGCCTCAAAGCTCCGGGTTCGAGCCTACCTGCCCCCCCCCCCCCTTTTTTTCTTTTACACAAAAGATTTTTTTTTTTTCCATTTTTAAAAATCGCTGTTTCTTTGTTTAAGAAGTTTAACATTTTTTAAATATTTAAACAGGGTTAAGGTTCTTTTTTTTTGCTTTACACCCCTCCTCCCAAACACACATCTATAAACACCCAGGCAACGCCGGGTACCCCCGCTAGTTTAATAGATAAAAGGCAAAATGTGTGCACCCGGCAAGAACTATTGACAGAGGCGACGAATCCTAATGAAATCTGTATCGTTTTAAACCTTGGGTTTTTTTTTTTTTTTTTTTTTGACAACAAATATCGAAAAATTGGCCAAAAACATTCATTCCTTCACCCGCAACTGAGCAGTTCTGTACAAGGAGGGGTCGCTTTTTTCACTGACATTTTAGCAAGTCATCGTCTTTTCGATTGACTGCACTTAATTTCAACGTTCTGAACTCCCGGTCAGGCGACGGAGACATCGTCTAAGACGTCAGGTTTTTTTTTTTTCTTCCTTCGCGTTATGGGTTTGAGCCTGCCTGCCTACTACTTTTTTAACACCTCTCCCTACTGTTGTTTTACCCCCCCCCCTCCACCGGTTTCTTACTACGCTACCTACACACACCTGGGCACCCTGCTACTGTTGTTTTTACATCCCCTTCCCTCCAGGGTCCTTACTACACCATCTAAACACCCGGGCAACGCCGGCCACCCCCGCTAGTGTGTGATATTACACTTCTAGATAGATGAAGTTCTAATTTAATTCTAATTTTCATGGATATTTTGGAAAACATTTAAAGTAACATAAATCTTGAATAAGTATTACTAAAACATTTATATTCAACTTTTAGTATAATTTAACTTTTTTTCTGATATAAAATTTTTTACCTTTTTCAGTCTATAGCTGATATTATTCGAACATGTCTTGGCCCACGCTCCATGTTGAAGGTAAGTTATTTTTGGCTTTTTTAACCGTGAATTTAAAACTTGTATAAACTATTAACATACATTTCATGTTATGTGATACAATTTCAATTTTTTTCTTTAATTTTCAATATTAAATTTCTTTCATTTGTATATTGTTTGGTCAAACTTTATACCTACCATTTCTCCTATCCCCATAAAAGTGAATATTGATTGAAAACTCTAAAAATAAAGTAAAATAAATAAAGGATCAAGGCAACCTGACTTTTTAAAATTTAAAAAAAAAAGATTCAAATACCTAACAGTCTGAGATATATATATATATATATATTTATAATTATCAAGCATATCAAATACACAGAATATCTCTTGATAAAATGATTGAACCAATGTTGCCTATAGTTATTTGGATTTTAGTCTTAACTTTGAAGATTATTTTATATTTCTACTATAAATTTGATAAAGAAAAAATGTATTAGATTTCTATCTAAAGATGTCTTTTTGCAACTATTTAATAAAGGCAAAGGAAAATTACTGGACACATTTTTAGGAAATTCAAAACTTGTATATTATGACAGATATAAGTTTTATGTTGTTACATATGGTTTTCCCAACCCAGCCAATTCTGCTAACATATATATATGTGTTTACATGGTAATCTTTTCTAACACATTTCAAACAATTATTTTAGCTTACTGCCTCTTTTAAAGACTGGAAATCTAGACTTATAAGAGGCCAGTGGGCTGAAATAATTGTTTAAAATGTATTAGAAAAAGTTATCGTACAGCCTTAATTCCTTATTCTGTATGTTGAATTCATTGAGCTCTAGTCAGAAATGTGACATGATTGATTTATGCATGATTAAATTATGAAATTTCAAAATCAAGACATGTATATAAAGTCTGTAGTTGAATCTTGTGATTTGGTTAGAGTAAATTTAAATTCCTTATCAGCAAGGAACATCTTGGATTGGATCAGTAAAATTTAGAGAGCTAATATAAACTTATGCAAATGAAAAATGAGTGTCTGTTATAGAAATCAAGAAATGGTGTGATCTGGCTAAAATATTTCCTCAGGAAGGTCAAAATAGTGGTTGAAGGACATTTAAAAAATTTTTTTTTTTTTACATAGGCATCACCACTTATCAAGGTCCAGAGACCACTCGAGGATAAGGGTTAAGAGTGTACAGTAGTCAATTGGACAATATAGTAATCGTTGATAATGGAAGTTCGGTAAATTTGCTAACTTAAGTGGAACTTTTGAAAGTCGGGCAAATTAAATAGACAGGTGACCCCGGTTGTTAACTCGTAGATATTATCATTTAGGCGTGATATAAAAAGTTTTAAGTGAGTTGACTGATTGCTTCTCGGAAAAAAGCCTTTCTTGCGCATACACAAAAAGCGAACGTACATACATACAAACATTTTCGCTTTTATATTATTTATAGATTTAGGATGAACAAAATGTACAATATACTGTTCATTAAAACTTTGATCGAGCAACTTCAAAATCTGTTAACACCAATGAAGCTGATGTTTTAGTAGATTTTTTTTTTTTTTTTTTTTTTACAAAGGAGTTACAACTTATCAAGGTCCAGAAGCCACTCGAGGCTAAGGGTTAATGAGTGTACAGTGTTTAAGGGGAACATATTTAGTAGTGGAAATTTGGTAAATTGGATTACTTAAGGAGATGGCGCTTCAAGAATTTGTTCATGTTGGACTTTAAGACAACTATATTTTAGTCAGTTGGAAAGCAGGAAAACTGAACAGTTTCACAGGCGTGCAGTTATAAGAAAGAATCTTTGTTCATGGAATCTACATTTAGGTTTATGCACAGATAAAGAGTGGGGAAAATTATTGATAGTGGTTTCAACTAGATGAGTGTATTTCGTGAAAGTAAGGACAGATAGATTGGAGCTCTGAAAAGCACTTGCCATGAAAATAATGATAAAACAGACAGGCTCGCAACGTCTCTTCTGTGAAAAAGAGGTTGCAGGGAAGAGACCCCCCCCCCACTAGGCTACAAAGTCTATTTTGCATTCTGTCAAGGTAGGATAAACTGCCTTTGGCAGCATTATTCCATCCTTGGACGTACTTGGCTCTTATACACATAGAGAATTGCATCAGCAGTGAGATATCTACTCGAGTGGTAGAATGATCTCACTATTTTCCCAGCAGTCCTAGCAACGGATTGGATGCATGTGTTCCATCTCAGATCAGAAGTAAAAGTCAGACCTAGAAGCTTGTCAAAACATGGAACCTCCCCCAAGACAAGACCTATTCGTTTTGATTGATGCCAGACCTGAATCAAAGCGTTGATGATAGAAACTTGGTTTTAGATGTATTGGAGACAGGACGGTCTGCAGTGCGATAGACGACCCCGTCCCCATGTGTGTAATGGTGGATGTGTTATATATTAACGAGTCTCTAATTATACTTATGATGATGAATGTTTTGTTTACATGTTAAGAAGTGTAAGAGTCTTAGGAGGGATGAAGAGACAGTCTTTATTAAGAGTGTTTGTCGTTGAGAGAGAGTCTTATTACAAGTGATGCTGTTGAGAGAGATATTGTAAAGAGATATAGAGAGGGATGTTGTGAGAGATTCCTATGTTTTAAATGTTCATTCCTTAGATGTGTAGAATGGAAGAAGAAGCTCTTGGAGTGAGGAGATAGTGTTCAGACAGTCTTAGTGTAGATATGAGATGTAGATTCACATTGTGGATATGAGATGTGTATGTCACGACATTTTATAACACAGACCTATAATAACAATTCACTTTACCTTTTTGTAAGAATCACAAACAAGGACGAGCTTTTATCAAAACACATAATGGGTTTATTTCTTCACGACTGGCCGTGGTTTTCTCATCAAGAATTCAAAGCTTCACATTTTAGTTTCAAAGTGATCGTCTTGCTTCCTAGACGTTCGAATTCCAAACTCCAGACTCTGAGTTTCTCACTGACTGTCTCTAACTAACTAACTCTCACTTCCTATATTGAGACATCCATGCATGTCTGGCCACGTGAGCAAAATTCACATGTTTCAACATGCGCGCTTTGCACGTTTCCGACATGATTTCCCAATAACCTATTTTTTCTTTGATGTTTTTACAAAGGAATTCAACCTACATATCTACTTTATTTAACCCATATTTTATTATCCACATTCTTTCTAACAATTGAATTGTTTATTTATTATTTATTTCATCAGAATTTACAATTTATTGGACATTCCATTTAAACCTATTGTTCTTTAAAACTTATGTCCAGGGTTCGATTTCTGCTTTCTCTCATTTTATTTTCATTTTAACTAATCTCTCTATTTTTATACTTACATGAAAAGGGGACAGCCCTTATCATGTAACAGATAGATGTATTTAATGGTAGAGAAATTGAAAAGACGAAAGGTCGCATAATGAAGACGAAAATATACCGTTATATATCAACGAAACAAATGCAATTTATTTGCATATATATATATATACAGGAAAGAGTGATAGAAAGAATAAGAGTTCATGAAAGATGAGTAACGTTACTTGCGGTTGACTGGCTAGTCAGGAACGCGGTGGTGGCTCATGGCTCCACCGGAGCGGTGTTTGTCACATCTTGACTGGTCGAGCGTTCAGCAGAAAAGAGGGTGAAATATGAGAAACAGGAAGTGACGTAGCTAGGTCGCTCTCCTGAGTTAAAGGGCAACAATCGAGTAAGGCTGAGAGTTTTCAACTCCCACAGATGCATTAAAATTAACCAGCCACTTCTTTCCCCATTGCACCACATGATCAAGATCAGAGGAGAGAAAATCAGAGAGAACTTGGTCGTTTACGGCATTTGAAGTGTTGCCATAAATGGTAGTGTCATCAGCATAAATGTCCACAAATGATCTTAGGATGTTTTTTGGAAGATCATTGATGTAGATTAGGAAGAGAGTTGGGCACAGGATGACCCCTTTACCATGCCAGTGGAGTCGTTTCTAAAACAGATTGCATTTCTAGTAGAGATTTTAAAAATCTTCAAAACTTCTGAGTGATAGTTTCTGAAGTTGCCAGATGAGGAGAAATGATGGTGAAGGAAATCCAAAGTGAATGGATCAGGTGGGGGAGTACAAGTCTGTTGAAATTCTAAGATTTTCATTATTGACTTTTTTTCTTTTTTTTTTTTTTTTTTGCAAGAAGAGTTATCTAACTTGGTATCTCTCTCTCTCTCTCTCTTTATTCACAGTTGTATCCTTTATTTTACTAGCCCTTGATTAAACTTGATGCTCTAACATTCGTACAGTATGTTATGAGCATATTAATAATTATCACTGGAAAATATGCGTGACACCAAAGTTATTGCAACATTAACAAAAATGTTCTGTATGAATTTTTATTTGTAGACATTGGATTACTAGCTCTATCGATCTAACATTATCTAAGGGAAGGGTTGTTTCAATTTTTGCATCTTTTGTTTTCTATTCATTTCTTGTTGAAAAATATTTTACGTATTTGGAAAGAATTCAGGGAAGAAATGTTAGAAAAATTCTGCTTTGCAATAAATTCCATTTAAAATGTTGAAACTTAAAACCCGTAAATACTTTCAACTTTCTTTTTGATGAAAGAGATAATGGCATTTTTTAACCGATGTTGCCTTTTCGCGCTTTTTTTTTTTTTTTTCTTAATGGCATTCATTTATTATGTTGAATAACATTTATAGCATAATTTAAATAAAATTAATTTTAAAATTACATTTTAACATGAATTACTACTGCTAGACAATTTTCCTTACAATTAGAGGACTAACAGAATCGCCTTTCATTTCTTGGGTTGTGATGGAGACGATGCCTTCTGTCTATGCCAATAAATTTATAAAGAAAACAAAAAGTGCAGTTTTTAATTGATAAGTGTATTTATTGGTGGGGAAAAAGGCTTTATGCACTCTTACACACTCTTAAAACACTCGGTATTGACTTTTTTTTTTTTTTTTTTTTACATAGGCAACACCACTTATCAAGGCCAAGAGGCCACTCGAGGATAAGGATTAACGAGTGTACAGTAGAAATCGGACAATATAGTAACCGTTAGTAATGGAGATTCGGTAAATTTGTTAACTTATATGGAACGGCTCATCAGAAACTTGTTAATGTTAGACTTGAAGACAACCATATTGTATGCAGCTGGAAAGCAGAAAAACAGAAGACAATTCCATAAGCGTGCAGTTCTAAGAAAGAAGCTTTGCTCATGGAATCTACATTTAGGTTTAGGCACAGATAAAGAGTGGGGGAAATTAGTGATAGTGTTTTCTGCTAGACAGGTGTTTCTTGTGAAAGTTTGGTGAGGGAGGACCATAGAATGGAGCTCAGCCGAGCACTTTCCATGAAAATAACGATAAAGCAGAGACAAACTCGCAGCATCTCTTCTGTGAGAAAGAGGTTGCAGGGAAGAGAAAAGGACATTTGAACTCTATCAAGGCAGGATAAGTCCTTTCTAGCAGCTCCTGCCCAGATGTGGCAGCAGTACTCCATCCTTGGACATACCTGGCTCTTATATAGATAGAGAATTGCATCAGCAGTGAGATATCTACTGGATTGATAGAAGGATCCAACCATTTTTCCAGCGGGCTTGGCAACAGATTTAATGTATGTGTTCCATTCAAGATCAGGAGTAAAGGTCAAGCCCAGAAGCTTGTCAAAACATGAGGCTTCCCCAAGACGGGAGCCATTCATTTCAATTGATGCCAGATGGCGATCAGAGCGTTGATGATGTAAAGATAAAAGATTGGTTTTAGATGCATTAAAAGTAACAAGCCACCTCTTTCCCCATTGTACCACTTGCTCAAGATCAGAGGAGTGAGAATCAGAGAGAACTTGGTCATTTACGGTCTTAAATGTGCTACCACAGTGTCATCAGCATAGATGTCTACATTGTCTCTAATATATATGGTTTGAATTTCATTCAAATCAGATGTTTGAATTTATTAGGGAAGGTGGTGAAACAGTTGACAGATAAAAATCCGATGACTTCCCCACGTACCAATTTTTCAATTTTGATCCCTTAACAACTCCCTTTTCTGGATGAAAACCGATTAAAGAGTTTTTCACATATCTGAGTACCCAATATACCAATTTTCAAATCTGTAGATCAAAAATTCATTGAGTATATAGGTTAAGAAGTGTCCTCACATATACACATTCTCGCTCGTATAGATATATTGATTATATATGCACACGAGAACAATGCTAGAGCCCATTAGCTACCAAACACACGTGGATTTATATATACACATTATACATATACACGAGTATAACACTAGATGACACAGCCCGCTATGAACACTTTATATGCACACATATACATCTGAGACATAATTATATATACACTTGTTATATAGACCATCCATCAATCGCGGATGTAGCCGAGATTGAACTCGCTACACGAGTTTGTAGTGTAATTCAAATCTTGTATGATTTTCTCAAAACAAAATATATGCAAACTATGACTAAAACCTCGGATATAAAATTTATCTTTTCTCTCTTCTCATTTCTGATATTATTTGCTTTTTACATGATTTCATTACGTTTTATTTTTTTTTTAGATGCTGATGGACCCAATGGGAGGAATCGTCATGACCAATGATGGAAATGCTATTCTGCGGGAAGTAAGTAATTCAATAATTTAAAAAAAAAAAATTTTCAGAATTAATTGACATTTCCTTGTAAAACTGAGGGTTGGGTTTTCTTTCCAAATGTGTTTTATTACATACAATTATTGATTTACATTATTTGCTAACAGGGTGGGAGCACCCGGCTTCGCCCGGTCATGAAATGCGCTTAAATATAATATTTTTATTTGTCCAGATTTTGTATATATTATAATAGTCGTGATTTCAAAAGTTAAAAAAAAAAGTATTTCAGCTAGAAGTGAAGCAGAAAGCAAAACTAGCATTCAAAGCTGTTGACGTTACCACTGTGCCAACGTGACACGTATATGAACTGATTAAAAATAAGATGAATGCATAAAATGTATAACGATTTTTTTCAGTTTTGACCAATTTTTTACTTAAGAACCATTTTAGCTGGCTAAAGACCATAAAAGAATGGTCCATAAAAAATCCAATCAGTTGAGACCCCTAGCGCTGCAATTTATCGTTTAGAAAAATAAGACGTTCAGAGTAACAACCTGACCAATGCCAAAAATACGAAAATGGAGAAAAATGCTGTTAAAATTTTGTGACTTCTGAACTGTAAAAGATATTTATGTCAGGTTTGTTTCATTGTGTAGCTTAAAGTGTGTGCTTTTTTTAAATTTTTTTTTTTATTTATTTATTTTTTTTTTTTTAGCATAGTTTTGTGTATTACAACCAAGATATTTTGGAAGACAAAAGCATTAACAGCGTTTTTCTTTTTGGATGCCACCTACGAACCTTGCAGTAGTAAACATTTTGTTCAGTTATTCCAAGTATACCTAATGACAGAAATAGCTGACATATAGACAGAAAATAGTTAGCTGCATGTACTTTCACGCCTAGCCAGGAAAAATTAATCATGATAAAAAACAGGACAACAATAAAGTTATTAATCAGAGTACCTGCTATTGTCCAGAACATCAGTCCAGACACTTGCAAAAAGAGTTATCAGTAAAAAATAAATTTAATAAAACACAAAACAATGTATTAAGTTAATATTTAGAGTTAATAATAATAAAACTACAAAAACAAAAAATGTTAATGCGTGAACAAACTAAAAAAAAATTGATGCGCGTCATCGTGCAGATTAGTCGAACAGATCGTTGTCAATGTCATCATCATCAGCTGCTTCAGACTCCTGTCTTTCCTGCACCTCTTCCTGCACACACAAAAAGCTGATGAAAGTAATTCCCCAGTGGGGAGCAGGAATGTACATCAGCAGACTGTAAATCATTCATGTTTCAAGGACTGCTGGTATTTTGAAGTCGGCTTCACATCCCTCAGTTTAAACTTTCAAGGCCTGTAGGCTGACCTCCCAGGCATTAACCTGACACTACCAAGAACTCCAGTGTAGTCCATAGTACAAAGGTAACCCTCTTTGTAATTTGAGCGGAAAATTAACTTTCTGCAATCCTTAACTTATAAGGGTCTTTAGGTTGCCTCAGGGCATACGATTAGCTGCCATCCCTGACGGCAAGACGAGTGTTGTGGCATTTGTCAGATTGTCTACTCAAGTCTGGGATCCAGCAACAAGCCAATAACGTTACAGGTGAAAATAGAACATTAACAAAGGGCATTATTGACCTTATAGTCGGAGCAAGAACTTTCTCTCTGGGTGCTTTTGAGATCAAACATTGAGGGTTCAGATAATGCTAAGCCCTACAAGATGGTTCATAGTAAAATGAATTTTAAATGTTTTATTACTATGAGCGGAAAACCTTTAATGCGTACTCTTAGCAGATGGAGCGCATTATGAGTAGACTGTATATTAGTCGATTTTTCACCCATGTTGCAGTCTCAATTCGACCATGTCTTCTCTTCCATGTGGTAGAGGAGGCTTCTAGGAATACAGTGGTATGCATAACTTGTTTTTATCTGTGGTAGAGCTTGTCAGGTTGTTATTCTCAATGCCTCAAATATTCATTACGTTTCATGACTTGGATAAAAAAAAATATGGTACTTATTTAGAATTACACTTGATTTCTAAAACAAAATTACAGAAAAATCTTTGATGTACGTATTCATCACAGAATGAATTTTTTTTTTTTTCTTTTTTAGACATTTAAATTCAGAATCTTAATTTTTTACTGTAAACTATGTAATGAAAAATACATGATTTTCATAACATATTAACGTAAGCAGACATCTGAAAATTGGGGAAATTATAGCTATCCAGAAATGATAGTTTGATTATTTTTATTTATTGTTTTTTTTTGGGGGGGGGACAGGGGTGTTAAACACAAAAGAAACATGAAATCTCTTCATGATAAAAATAAAAAGAATTACAATTGAGTAACTGCTTGTTATATTTTCTGTTATATTAATATTCTTTTGAAACACTTTGGGAGGAAACTGGTTCCACCCACCTAGGGTAAATGCCGCTGGCATACATTTAAAATGGAGACATCTCTTTACAAACCTAGATGATTTTCAAACAATTGATGTTGTCATATTTTCCTTTTTTTCCTCAATTGAAAATAATCTATGCTAAGGATGGAGTACCTGTTACCCCATATGGGCAGGCCCTGTTAGAAGCCTTAACAAAGCCTTATCCTGCCTTGACAAAGTTTAAAATAGACCTTGTAATCTAGTGAGGGGATGCCCTTTTCTTTCCCGCAACCTCTTTCCTACAGAAGAGACGTTTCGAGCCTGTTTCTGTTTATCGTTATTTTCATGGCAAGTGCTTGTCTGAGCTCCAAACCTATAGTCTCCCTGGCCTGACTTTCATGAAAAACACTCGTCTAGCTGAAACCACTATTAATAATCCCCCCCCCTCTTTATCTGTGTCTAAACTTAAACGTACATTCCACGAACAAAGCTTCTTTCTTACAACTATATGCCTGTGGAACTCTGTTCTGATTTCCTGCTTTCCAACTGACTACAATATGGTTGTCTTAAAGTTCAATGTGAACAAGTTCTTGAGCCAGCCACTGAAGTAATCCAATTTACAAGATTTCTACTACTAACGATTACTACATTTCCCCATTGACTGCTGTACACTCATTAACCCTTATTCTCGAGTGGCCTCCAGGCCTTAATAAGTGGTAACTCCTTTGTTAAAAAAAAAACAAAAAAACAATGTAAACTAATTTCGGAGATTTATTACCTTGTCAATGTTTATTAACTATTTTATTTTCTAATAGTAGAAATATTGATAAATATTTCATTTGATTACAATTTGAATGACTTTTCTTGGTTATGAACATTTGATAAGAGCACTAACCTAAATAGTTTCAGTTTTGAAAAAAAATTGCTGTTTCCCAATTATAGAGGAAATTGGAAGACTTGTTTTAAGATATAATCGACCATCTTTAATTTGTGCATCATCATTGATTAAACTGAGCCTGTCCTAGATTAGACTAGTGAGGAAGGTGTTCTCTCAACATAAAAAGAGCATGGTAAACTTTCTTGGATCAACAATGTATGTGAGAGAGAGAGAGAGAGATAAATATTGTTCAACTTAAGAATTTCTACCTATCCATAATCTCTTTATTAGTTTAGTCATTTTTCTTTAGACTTTCAGATTTTAAATCATCCCGACCCATATAGACCAGGATTCTACATGAGATCTTATTAATGGTTCAGTTAATAATAATAAAAAAATGTTTTGCTTTCAGATAACTGTGCAACATCCAGCTGCAAAATCCATTATTGAAGTTGCTCGTACCCAAGATGAAGAAGTTGGAGATGGAACCACCTCGGTTATTATCCTCAGTGAGTTTCTTTTGAACATTAAAACATTTAACGTATTGCAAATTATCATTTAGGAAAACAAGTATTCATTGCTTTCAATTTTTCTAGAACTCATAACAAAAATGTGATTAGCAAAATGTCATAAGTGTTTTGGATTTAATAATGTTGCCATTGTTGTTAATTCAGGTATTCAAAGGCCACTAATATATTGATAGTTAATGCTAACAAGTGAAGCGTACATGTTCCCCTGTGAGTGCACAGTGAACGAGGCATAAAAAAATGACTAAATTCAGCCCCCCCCCCCATTTAGCTCCAAAGTTCCCAGATGATGTCAAATCCTGGTGAAAATGAATGGTGCAGTTTTAGGCCGTAAATTTGAGGTCTGCACCATGCAAAAGAAATGATTAAGTCCATTTTCTCCCTCCTCCCCTTAGCCCCAACAGTTCCCAAGACCATAGCATATTTAAATTTGAGACATACATAAAATTTTGGACAAATATGGTAAAAAAATAGTCCCCCTAAAAGAGCCACTGGGGTGCACCCAGAGTTATCACAAACAAAATTATATGGAAATCAGTTAGTTACTACTTTTCAGAAAGTTTAATAAAAATCCAAGGCATCATTTTTTTTTTTTTTGTTTTTGTTTTTAATAAACACAAAAGTGTCAATTTTAGCCATTTTAACACAAAATGCACACCTTGGGAAGCAATCAGAGTTTTCCCGGAAAATCCGTTCTGTTACTTTTTTCTTCATATTATGTTTAATGTTTGTGCAAAATTTCAAAAAATTCCAAGGCTTAGTTATTGAGAAAAGTGCAGACAGACGAATGGATGAACAAACGAACAGACAAGGGTAAATTTACAGGTCCACTCTCCTTTTGTCGAGGGACCAAAAATCAGTTAAAATGCATGAGTTTTTGTTACTTGTAAAAACCTTCACTTTATCTTAGTGAAAGAAAGTTAACTACATGGAAATGTTATTTTAGTAGCATGACAGGAGTGACAAATCATGACTGAATAATTAAGACTTAATTGTTAAAAATTGTTTTCTAAAATGTTTTATTTATATTTAATAGGTGGAAATGTCTAAACTTTTGTGTATAGAATGTTTACATTTGTTTGTGCATTTTTTAAATTATTTTTAATCCTTAATTTTTATAAAATTGTTTGCATTTTGGAACATACTCATCAGTTGAAAAATTAAGAAAATGTGTTGATCAAGAAAAGCTTGTCAGCTTTATATTTGTTTGCCTAACAATCTACATTAAATTGCCCTGGATACCATTAGACAAGGTGTTAGTCTGTACTCCAAAACTCCACTTAGCTCTTTCTAGCTTTGTCCTTTTTTCTGTCTTTCCTATATATATTTTTTTTTTTTTTTTTTTTTACACTTAACAACTAAAATGCCACAAATTTCAGTGATGAAGCTCCAATTTCCATGCTATGGAGTGTTGAGTATTGAATTTCAAGTAAAACCAATGGTACCTACTTAATTGTCATGTCACAGTAATGAAAAAATCCAAAAATTACAAAAACCAATACGGTAAAAAAATTAAATAAAATACGTTTTCAAATACAATTACTAAAATTTAAGTTTTGCTAAAAAGAAAAACCCGAAGTTGAATTGTAACAAGGGAGATAATTGTTTTCTGAAAATCTTAGCAAAAGTCAACTTTTTGCAAATTTGTGTTTGAAAACTATTTTCATTAATAATTAATTTTCTATCTCCTCATTTTTAATAATTTTAGGATATGTTTATTACTGCAACATGACAATTGCGTAGATACCATTGGTTTTATTCGAAATTCAATATTTTAAAGTTCTCTATAACAAAAAAGAGCAACCAGTGCCATGCAACATGTGTATGGTTTTAGGATAAAACAATTAAATAATGGTTGATATGCTGCAACAACTAAGAACGATAATTTACAAGCAGAAATTAAAGCATGTTTTATGTTCTTACTTAAAATCTTTCTTTTTTTTTTTTTTTTTTTTTATATATTTAAAAAATTTTTTTGTTTTTTTAGCTGGAGAAGTTCTTAGTGTTGGCCGACCCTTCTTGGAAGAAGACATGCATCCAACCGTGATCATTAGTGCATTTAGACAAGCTCTTGATGACCTTTTGGATACTATGAAAACTAAAGTTGGGTTGGTTGAAAATGTTTTCCATCTATTTTTTTCTCGTATTTGTTTTTGTAGTTGTGTGTGTGTGTGTGTGTGTGCGTATATATATATATATATATATATATATGGCATGATCATGTTGACACACCGGTTCCCATCAGATCACTGAAGTTAAGCAACATTGGGCCTAGCTAGTACCAGACGGGTGACCATTTGGGAATTGTAGGAGCTGTATGTACTTTGCTTATTTCTGGATTATTTCCAGTAGTGTTGGGACGATTCCTAATTTTTATACGATTCCGATTCCGATTCCAGGAAAATATTGATTAACGATTCCGATACCAAGTACGATTCCGATTCCTAGGGAATTTATTGTTTTGAAATATACCAGGTAGTTTTATACTTATGGTCGGTAGTTCCCAAATATGTTCCCTAACTTTGGAAGAGATATTTTATGTCTACACTGTCGTGTTTTGGATTAAATAAAATTATTATATAGTAAACTAAACGGAAAAATTAGCAAAATTTATTCTAGAGAAAATTTATTTTACTTAATTGGAATACAGAAAAAAAAAACTCCAAGAAAATAAAATTTATCCTTCAGAGAAAAAACAAATAAAATAGAATTTATATAACAGAACAAAAACAAGAAAATTAGAGAATAAATACACACGATTCATTATTTTGGTCCTCATAATTAACAGATTTAATGAATTAAATAAAAAAATATAGCGGAAGAGAAAGAAAATATATACTAATTAAATATAAAAAAGATAAATATTTAATTTAATAATTTATAAATGAACGTGCGTAATGAAAAAAAAAAACAATATACCACGTGACATGGCGCCGTAGATACAAAATAACCGGGTTTGTATTACTGTACTCATAGATTCGAAAAAGTTGTCAAAAAACAAATATATAACAAACAAATATTATCAAAGGCAAGATAAGTTACTTTTCTACCAAACTGGATACATTTTTTTTTTGTTTTTATTCAATGTAACATGCTTATTCAGCTCGAAAAACATGCAGTGTTTACCGATGTATTGGAAAATACAAAATGGCGCCCGACACTCTCTTTAACATGGTAAGTTCGGGAAAAGGTGTTATAAATAATAAACTAGACAAAATACTATTAAAAAAAACACCGAATATATATCAAAATATGTCACAGTAACATATTGAGCGAGTTTCTAGCAGTATTTTGTATAGTTTATTATTTATAACATCTTTTCCAAAACTAAGCGTGTTAAAGAGAGTGTCGGGCGCCATTCTGTATTTTCCAATACATCGGTAAACACTGTATGCTTTTCGAGCTGAATAAACATGTTACATTGAATAAAAACCCGAAAAATATATCCAGTTAGGTAGAAAAATAACTTATCTTGCCTTTGATAACATTTATTTGTTATATATTTGTTTTTTGACAACTTTTTCGAATTTATGTGTACAGTAATACAACCCCAACTATAAGTCCTTAGTAAAATTCTATTTATAAATACTTTTTAAAATGAAATTATTTAATTAATCGTAAATATTATTTAGACATAAAAATTAACTGATTACAAAACCTTTTAAAAATATATATATTAATTTCTTTTTCGTTCGGCAAAGAACTGCGCAAAACACTTTTAATTTTCAATTTAAAATTCTAGAAAAAAGATTATATTATTCTGCTTTTAATATAATCAAATTCAGGGTTTTATCTTTCTGGAGAAAAAAAAATAATGGATTTTATTTCAATGAAATTAAAAAAAAAAAAAAAACTTGACTGAATTGAATTAATTACCCTTAAATTAACGAAGGGGTTATTTAATAACTTTAGGTTTGGAAGAGATAGGTATGGGGTCGATTTTTTTGAAACTTCAAAAGAAACCGACTACTGTCAAAACTTTGCGAAATAATACAACGTGATCAATTTCATTTTAGAGATATTTCTTTCAAAAGCCTTCTTTTAAAAAAAGAAAAAAAAGTATATTGTTCTATTAAACCTTTTACTGTTTAAATAATTTGACTTTGCTCGTTTTATTTTAAGAAAATATAAGTTGAAAAAGCATTTTCATTCAGTATTAGAAGATTTGTCAGTAAAAAAAAACAATCGCCAAAAAGATAAGCGGTTTTTTTATTTTTACTCGCAATGTAGAGCCCTGCATACTTCTTTTCAAGTTAACTCTTTTGTAGTTTTGATTACAATTACAAACTGAATGAATGAACCTTGTAAGGGAGGGGCACTAAGCATTGCCCTGTTAATAATGAATTTCTTTGGTTTCTTTTTATTTCTCTCTTGCGGTTAGAAATATCAGGAATTTTTTTTCTTTTTTTCAACATCAGACTAAAAGAATCGTAATGAAGGAATCGGAAAATTAAGGTATTTTTTAACGATGCGATTCCGATTCCGATACCTCCCAAAATACACGATTCTTACGATTAACGATTCCGATTAATCGTCCCACCACTAATTTCCAGTCATCCTGAACCTCCACTTGCCACTGGTATTGAACGACACCAATTCTGAAGAGGTGTGGTTGGAGATTGCAACTTTTACAGTGAGTAGCCATAATCTGTCAAGACTGAAGGAAGCTAACATATATCTATAATTTTATAAACATTGATTTTAAATACGTTAGACATAAGAAACAATTTATTTACTTTCATTTACAAGTGACTTATTTTGATACATCATCACGTTTGACACACCTGTTCCCGTCAGATCACCGAAGTTAAGCAACGATGAGCCTGATCAATACCAGACAGGTAACCATTTGGGACTTCCAGCTTCTCTATATACTCTCCGCTTATCTCTGCATTGTTTTCAGTCGTCCTGGACTTTTCCTTGCCACTAGGCTAAAGCAGTGCAGATTCAGGAGAGGTGTGGTTGGTTATTGTGCAACCCTTGGCACACAATTACATGTGCCGCTGTCCCTACAGGGTGTATCCTTTGTCTTTCGAGACGGAACAGAGGCATCAATGATTTACATGAATTGGTCAATATGTTTCTGGTCAAATTACCATCTTTTAAAAATCGAGATATTGAAGAGTCATTGTCATTCGATTATTTATTAAAAAACCTAAAAACATTTTCAATTAGTTTAATCAAAACCGTTTCTTATTCCAGTATAATTTAATCAGACTTATCCTTCTATTTAAGAAAGGGTTAGCTTACAGTGTAGGGGAGTTGTCAGGCTTTTTAGCTTTTTATTAAAGAATTTTTTTCTTTTACAATTTCCTCAAAAATGAAATTTTATTTTTCTCTTCATATTTGTCTTTTAGTGTTCCTGTCGACGTAAATGATGATGAAAAGATGCTTAATATTATCAAGAGTTGTATTGGTACCAAGTTTATCAAACAATGGTAAGTAGGCCTTTTTTTTTTTTTTTACAGTTAACTTTGTTTAAAAAATTTTTGAAAAGTATAATTTGAAAATAACTTATTGGAATATTTACTAACTTAATTTTTTCCCCAACATCATTTTTAGGTCTGATATGGCTTGCAAAATGGCCCTTAAAGCCACGAAAACCGTTGTTGTAGAAGAAAGAGGTAAAAAAGAAATTGATATCAAGAATTATGCCAAAGTAGAAAAGGTGAGTAACTTGTTAATGGAAATATTTTTTTTCTCCATATAATAAAGTAAAGTCTATTTTCCTCCTTATTCCATCCGATTCTGTAAATACGAGCAATGTATAGAATTTTGCCCATTTTATACAAAATATTGCTACTTTTAAAAGATTTTTTTTTTAAATTTTTTTTTAATAAGCTGACTCCAAATAGGGAATTGTAAATAATTTCCACACGTACTTAGATCTACTTCCACCACCTTATGCTTAGAAGTATTCTTCATAGGATATTTTCTTTGTTATTACATTTTTCAGTTCTTGCTATTATCATTTATCGATTATGATTTTACTAAATATGGGTTACTCCTTCAACCTACTCTTTCTGCTTTTAGAGCAGTTTGGTTTGTTGGTTCCTGAAACTTTTATCTTCTTTCTTAAATGAATATAGCTTATTAGAAGAATGGTCTGGCTGTTCATCACTGATCACTGACATTATTCTCAATTTTTACTAGCTTTTATATATATATATATATATTACTTGCACTTTCTTACTGCATTTCACATTTTATCTCTTATGCTTTGTTTAACAACAATACCTATCTTCACATTTTGCTGAATGCATTCACTTATTTACATTTTTTTTCTTTTACTTATCTTTTACCAGTTGTCATTTTTTTATTAGAAATTTTTATGATCATGCATAGATTCTTATTCTCAAACAACGATATGCAATTTTTCGAATAGTAAACAATTCAAACACTGCATCTCATACTGATAATGCGTTTGCCCAACACAACTGCTCACATTATCTTTCCTTATACTTCGTTTCACAAACTTTCTTCCTTCCTTTCTGAAACGAACTTCAAAACAGCCAATTACATCTTTTTTTTTTTTTTTTTTTTCTTTTTACTTTCCTACATTGACATGTTTTCTTTGTAATGTATGCATTAATCAATATTGTTTTAAAATTCATAAAAATTCATGTTCTTTTTAGATTCCCGGTGGCAGTATTGAAGATTCCTGTGTCTTGCAAGGAGTCCTCATCAATAAAGATGTCACACATCCAAAAATGAAAAGGTAAAAATCTTTTATAATTTTATTTTAAAGGGAGGGGAAGCGGGTAAATTTTATCTCAATTTTCTGGAATTAGGATTGGACTTTTTGTTTTTGAAAAATTATTTGTCATTTTTTTTTTTTTTTTTTTCTAGGAAGATAGAAAATCCACGAATTCTTTTGCTTGACTGCTCTTTGGAATACAAGAAAGGTGAAAGTCAGGTAAATATTTATTCATTTTGATGCAGATGTGTCAGTTCTTAAAACAAATCAATTTTGAATGTTTTTTAAAATTTTTATCTTCATTCATAAAATAAATACTAGAAAATTGTGACCCATTTTATCACTCATTTAGCTTAAGTTAAACTGTTTGTATTAGGTTGATGCAAATTTTTTTTTTTTTACGTTCAACTTTAAAAGATCATAACTCCTTTCATAATCAAAATAAAAACCTTTAGAATCAACACATTTTTGCCAACGAGAAACAAGTTTATTTATCCCATTATCATAGCAATCCGGAGTTCTGGAAGCAATGAGGTCGTTGAAGGCCGATACGGCATCATCTTGGCTTTTGAAGCATTTTTTGCGCAGGAAGATGTCGAGGCTTGAAAAAGTGATAATCGGTGGGCAATCACATGTCACAATCTACTTGAAAAATGGGTTTTGCGCAGTAGGAGCATAGAAGACACCTCGAAATGATTTTTTTATTATTATTATCGTTCAATTCATGCGTCATCCATTTATCCAACTTTTTTAACTTTTCTATTTACTTTATATGGTGACCGACTGTTGAGTAGTCGACCTCGAGTTCAACAGTAACTTCTCGTGTGGTTTTGCGAGGATCGTCTTCAATTAAGGCTTTCAAATATTCGTTATCAATCGCAGTTGGACAGCCACAACCGTCTTCATCTTTGAGGCTCTCGTCACCATTGCGAAATTTCTTGAACCACCGCTGTGCCACACGTTCGTTAGTGGTTCCTGGGCCAAACGCATCATTGATATCACAAGCTTTCTTGGCAGCTTTTCGGCCTTGTTTGAACTGAAACAAGAAAATCATGCAGATTTGAATTTTGTCCATGCTGTCGAAAAGCCGGCAAAAAAAATGAAGATATTGAGAACGGTAACAAATAACATTATTTGATAGCGCAAAAAGCACACTTCAAAATGATATATAACATGGCTATATATATCAATGAATTAATTCAGAAATCTATAATATAAATCTCACCTGTTTGTTTAAATGTATGTCTTGCAAAACCTTTTGACAGAGGCGACGAATTTTCATGAGATCGGTATCATTTTGAAGCTCGACCCTCCGGACAACAAATGTCGAAAAATTGGCTAAAAACAATCTTTCACTCTTAACTGGGGACTTTTCTACAAGAAGGGTTAGCAAAAAATCGTTCCTTCATGGTAATTTAGCCATACACGCATGCGCAAAAAATGTTGTTTCTTGAATTAGTTTAAATATTAAAAAAAAACAACCTAATTTTGCTCACTCGGTCATAGACTAGTTGGTATAGTAGCAGCGTCGTTATCTTAAGATTGCACGTTCGAGCCGTGATGTCAGATATATTTTTTCGATTTTTAGAGTTTTAACATTTAAACGTTATTTCTTTTCCATTCGCTTATTTTTTATTATGTATCACGTTCACTGTTTTTTGTTTTTCCGATTAAAAAAAAAAAAAAAAGTTTTATTTAAATAGGGTTATTACATTCGCTTATTCTTTATTTTCCATTTGATTTACCCCCCCCCCCTCCAAACGCCCGGGCAATGCCGGGTACCCCCGCTAGTCGTATATGACAGTAACATGTGAGAAAACAAACGAGTTTACAAAATCAGTTAAATATCTAATCATTGAATGTTTGAGTTGAAGAAAAAGAACGATTTTTAGATCGCCAAGTTCACCGCGTCGAAGCACATGTAACAAAAATCTGTTCTATTCCCTTTTTGTTATTGCAAACAAGCTTTCTTCAACTGACTCCACATTGCAAAGTAAACCGTGCCAACGAGGGTCCGGCAAAAAAAGAATTGTTCCCAACTGAAAAAATGCTGGCTTTGGCTAAGACACGTTTTTGTCTCGTATCGGTCAGGTTTTGAGTTTAATACTTCTCTTTACTTAAGTGAGTGACACCCGTGCTAATCATGCACACTATAAATTTTCTTTACAAAATATTTAAAAATAAAGATAAAATCCCAAATTAGCCTCTTTTGCTCACTGTATATCGGTTTTCTCAAATTACACCTTATGTCACCCATTTATCTAACTTTTTATTACCTTTCTATTTACTTTGTATGGCGAATGACTGTTGAATGGTCGACCTCAAGTTCAATGGGAACTTCTCGTGTGGTTTTGCTAGTATCGGCTTCAATTAAGGCTTTCAAATATTATTGATACGGCATAATCACGTTGACACGACGGTTCCCGCTGAATCACCGAAGTTAAGCAACGTTTAACCTGGTCAGTTCTAAATGGGTAACCATTTGGGACTTCCAGGTGCTGTATTTGCTCTCCGCTTATCTCAGCATTATTTCCAGTTGTCCTGGACTTCTCCTTGCGTTGGACCCAACCAGTGCCGATTCAGGAAAGGTGTGGTTAGGGAGTGTGCAACCCTTGCCTCATAATTACACGCGCAATTGTCCCTACAGGGGGTATCCTTTGTCTTTCGAGACTGATCGGAGGCATCGATGTCTGTTTTTCTCTTATCCTCTCCAATTAAAATCTTATTACTGCCTGTGATGACCTTGCCTCTTGTGATGGATTATTCTAATCTTTTCTTTGAAAATAGATGGCGTATAGAATAAGATCAGGTTGGAAGGGGGGTTCACACAACATGCATTGGGAGAGAAGGGTTGACAAAAATAGAAACTTTCTGTTAATGCTCAGACACCAAAAAATATTAAAGTAGATGGGTGACTTGCTAAATTAAAGCTTATAACGATTTAAAAAAAATGTATTTTCAAACCTAATTCAATCTTACAAGTAAAGTATATGTTCATTTATTTTTTGTGATTAAACATATAGGGGGAAAAAATGCTACTTGACATAACCGTCCCTGGTAAATATGCTAAGTTTAGGAAATGCATATTTGTTACCAAATCTTTTCATCAATTTAGCATTTGAGTCAAAGTTTTGTTAATTATCACAGGGAAGTATTTTTGAAGGAACTAGTTTCTGCCATCAGGGATTATGAACCCTTTTGATCCTGCTGGAGATTTCAAATTTAGCAAATTATGAAAAAATAAAAAAAATGAATATCTTCTATATGAATAAAACAGTAGATGTGTCTTTGTCTGATTGTAAATATTTAACTGATAAACCCTTAAACTACTGGTCACAAAACACTGAAATGAACAGGAAATAGTAATCATACACTAAGGATGCTTTATAACGAGTAAAATCTTTGGGTGATGAATAATGTGTACAGACATTGGTAAGTTGAAATGCAAAATTTTTATTTCAACTTGCCAATGTATTTTTATTTTTTGTGCATGACCAAATTCAGTTAATTTCTTCAAGTCGTTTAATATTAAACCTCTCTTGCCTATCTCATTGGTAGGAGATGCTGCTGGACCGCTAAATGTTTTCGTTTTTATTTTAGCCTCGTAATTTCCTCTTTTGTTTCTTTTAAACTTTTGAAATCACTACTATATATTAGGTATAATATAATATTCAATTGAGAATTGGCTCTATAATAATAAATACGAAATCTGCATGAATTAAAATATATTTAAGTATATTTTAAACCCCCCCCCCATCTTGCTACTAATTAATAATAAAACTACTTAATCATTTTTCATGAAAGTTGATTACCGGTTTATAATCACCAAAAATATGTATTTCCTAAAATTAGTCGGGGCTCTATGGATAAATTTAGTTTTAGTTGACTTTTGACAACTAAATATTTTTGTTTACTAGCCAAATAGAAAAGTTACGAGCCAAACCCACATGATTTTTAGAGTATGACATCTTCGTTCTATGACAAGTACACACATCATAAAGATTTTTTTGTATTTTTTTTTTTTAATAAGTGTAATTCTAAATATACACTGACTTTGATGTTGATACTTGAACGCATAAACATTCGAATTTTCTCAGATGTTTTTAAAACAGCCTTTGTTAAAAAAAAAAGTATATTTTGTTAAACCTTTTATAGTTTAAATTGACTTTGCTCGCTTTATTAATAAAAAAAAAGCTGAAAAGATATTTTTCACTCAGTAGTGAGCTTTGGAAGATTGTCGGTGAAAGAAATACAATCGCCAAAAGATAGAAATTTCATTATTTCTAGTTGCCACTTTGAAAAATCACTCGCAAATGCGACTGTTTCACTTGTAATGTAGAGGCCTGTTAGTGTATTTACCGGGAAATGTTAAGAAGCATCAGAAAAAGCTTTCAAGGAAATTAAATAACATAGTAAATAAAATAAATGTAAAAGTTTTTTTTTTGTTTTCTTGCACTAACAGTGAATTTGAAACAACTTAATTTCATACTAAACATAACATCTGTTTTAAATACTGTTTATGTATGTATTATGTCATCTGCAATATTAACTAATTTACATATTGGTTTGGGAAAAAGACAGTTTACTTGATTTTCAACAATTCTGATCTATTCCTAAATTATAAATGAAAAGGAAAATTCATTTTTTTCTCTTTGATAAATAAATGTTTTAATATCTGTATGAACGAGAAAGATTTTGTTGCATGTTTGTGACAAAGTTATAAATAAAATATTTATTTTAAATTAATGTTTCAAGTAACGAAGTGATAGCAAGCCAACTTGTTTAGTGTATTACCATCTCACTAGCATGGTTTAAATCAGGATAACTTTGTAATTTAATTTCTTTACTATTTGTTTCTTTTAATTATATACAATGTAACCCGGATATAAGAAAGGCAGATATGAGATTTTCTCTGGTCCGTGTTGATATAAAGTGTAACCCGGATATAAGAGAGATGTAGGGTCAGGATAAGAAGTCCCTTATATCTGGCTACACTGTAATTTCAGAGAACAAATTCCTATGAAATATTGTGTACAATAACTTTTGAAATGCGAAGATATCACGTTATTTTGTTTATATCGAATTGCATTTAATCTTTAAATGCTATTGTTCTTACAAAGTTTATAGATAATTATTTTTTGGTAAAACTTTCTCACAAAGATGCTAAATGTTCTAGTTTTAGTATGACACACATGCAGACAAATGCCCTTTTATATATAGAATCCTAATTGTTTTTTAAATGCAAAAAGAACATGGTTTGCATTTTAATGTATATTTTTATTAGTGGAATCCATTGTCAAATTATAATTATCTTTTATATTTTAAAGTTATTTTCGCTTGTAAAGTTTCGATTAACATTCTTTTTAAATCTGTCTGATTTTTTTTTTTTATACGTAAGAAAATGTAATCCAGTTTATTGGCAAAAAATAGTGCAACAATCCACACGAAAAGATATTTACGTCTACATACAATAGATTCAAACAATTACACTTAAAAGGACGGTCAGAATCTTTAAGATCTCTCTGGAATATCTAAGTTAGTGGGTGAATATTTGGAATCCTGTTGGATGCCCCATCCCCAGCTTCAACAAACCGATAAAAAACAATATCTAAATGTTTGTCTAACCACTTTCACAATTTCCTAGCAGGTTGTTCCACAGAGCAGAAACATAGACAGAATTCTGGCTTTCTTTTCAAATAAAAGCAACATTCATATATCTTTTGTAGGGATCTGGACACTGATTTACTGCGTCAGAAGCGTTTTTATACACTGAACTTGTCAGACCCATTACCTAACACTTTCACTTAAATTTCATTGGTACACTTTAATTATTATGGATACCATAAGTTTTGTATAAAACCTGCAGAAATAGTAATCTAAATTATTAAAAGTAAGTCATACAATTATTCAGCATTGTTCAAAGCATAAATTAATGCATTTGAAGATATTTTTATGAAAACGTTTTTATTTCCTAATTTCTCTCTACATTTTATTTGTAGACTAACATCGAGATCAGTGGGGAAGAAGATTTTGCGTAAGTATTAAATGCTTTTAACCTTATTTTATTTTTGTTTTTATTAAAATATGTACTTTCAATTGGTTACAATTTTTAATCCAAGTTTTGGCTTTATATAAAAGTTGGATAAATAATTTTTCTCCCTACACTTGTTTGTAACTAATTTATGACCTGAATACCCCCCAAAAATGAGTTTAACTATTACATAAACGATCATAGTATTATTCATGAAACTCTATTGTATTCAAATCAGTTTGTGCTTTTTTTTTTTTTTTTTTTTTTAAAAACAAGGCCCAGAGGCCATAATGTTAAAAGCTTGGATGCACTGCGCATTGTATTTACAAGGATGGGAAACTTTTTTTGGAAGATTGGCAGATCTAAAGCCTAAATTTGGACTGAATATAAAAAAAAATAATTCGTTTAATTTTTAATGGTTTTATAGTTGTTTAAAGTTGAATAATACATCCGGAAATTATATTAGAATTTTTAGGGAAAATATACTGTTTTTCTTAAATCTATACAAAGAAACATTTTTAATAATTTTCTTTCATAGGTACAAATTTTATTTCCAAACAGTAAAAATATGTTGGCTATTAAAAAATCCTAAAAATTTCAAATTTTCTTTACAAAAATAATAATGGAAGAAGTCATTTACATCGGTTATCATCAACCGATGATATTGCCGATTATGCTTAAATAAGAAAATTTGACCTAAAAAATTATACATTTTGAACAAAAATTAAAAAAAATTGTTTTCATTATGTAGAGAATTGAATGACACATAACACAAACCAACCAGTTTCAGGTGAAAATTTATGGTTGGTTAAGGTCAAATTAATGATTTGATGCACAAATAAAGAAATTTAACCGCAAACTTTTCAGAATTTATTTTCATTATGTACAGAAATGAAAACATAAAAAAAACAAAAACATTTTGGTGATAATTTATAGCCAAGATATGTAATTTTTTCCATTATTGGCTATTGTGGACACAGTGCAATTGAAAAAAAAATTAAATATTAATTTATTGTATTCAAGATTATTGATTAAAATGCACATAATTATAGTAAAAATGTACACTTATGTATTTCCTCTTTATAAATTCTTCAGCAATAATCAGTGTTGCTAGTCAGTTTAATGAGTTTTCATTTAAAAATCAGCTCAAAATTTAAATATTGAAAAAATTCTTTTATCTAATTAAAGAGTTTGGATTTCTAATAAAAAGTAAGTTTTTTAGCAAGACAATTTATAAAAACTTCATCCAGATTGCTTACTTGATTACTGCCCCCAATCTGAATGTATATGTAAGAGAAAGCAACTACCATGTCAACATACATTAGTTCTTTCATCAGTAATGCATATATACAGATACAAGCAGGTGCAGTAACTTTTTACTATTTTATAGAAACATTTCTGATGAGATGTTTTTTCTCTTTTGAATAAGATTCCTTATGAATAGTCTATTTAACACATTTGTATCCATTGCAGTCTGTCAACTTTCTCATTTAAGAAAAGAAACCAATTTAAAATTTAAACAAATATTTATATATATATATATATATATATATATAGTAAAACCTTGTGATTTTTATTTTTTGAAGATTGTCTGAAAATTGAAACAAAAAAAAATAAAACTGCAAATGTGAAAGATAATTTCACTTATTTTTTTCCATTTTGTGTAGTAAAATCTTGCGCATGGAGGAGGAGTACATTGAGCAGATTTGTAACGAAATCATTGCTTTCAAACCGGATCTCATCATCACCGAAAAAGGCGTTTCTGATTTAGCTCAGCATTTCTTGGTCAAAGCTGGAATTAGTTGCATTCGCAGAGTAAGGAAAACTGATAATAACCGTATTGCAAGGTGAGAATTTTAATAAAACAAATTTTATATATTATTTTTTAAAAAATTTTGTTTGGTTATTTAAATTCTTGAAAGTAAATTCTCAAATACTTATCTACTGTCAGAAATTATGGTAAACTCTTGTTTAATTGTATGCCACCATTTGAAAATTTATAAACTAACATATCTGTTAACACATTTTTCGAGCTTAACTAAAAATATCTCTAATTTATTATCTATATATTAATACAATAGCATGTGTGTGTTATTTTCTATGTCACGCTTACATCTGAGTCATTTAATTGTTATGTACTTCCATTTCTTGCCATAAATAATTTTACCAAGAATTCTTCATAAGTTTCTGTTTCGATTAAGGTTGATGGCACTCAAGTCATTTAATTTTTTTATAAATAATTTTACTAAGAATTCTTCATGGTTTTGGTTTCGATTATAGCTAATGGCACTCCAATAAGCTAAATTTTAAAAATTTTATCAAGAATTCTTCATAAGTCTTGGTTTGGATTTTAGCTGATGCCACTTTAATAATCTATTTTTATAAATAATTTTATCAAGAATTTAAGTTTTGGTTTCGGTTTCGATTATAGCTGAAGTAAATAAAGTTATGAATATATATATATATATATATATATATATAATATATATATTCATTCATAAGTTTCTGTTTCGATTCAAACTGATGAATCCAAGTCATATAGATATATTTTTTACTTTTGAAATCGCAACTTTATAATATATAAAAATCGATAGAACATTAACTCTATAATAATATATACAAAATCTGCAAGAATTATAATATCATATTTAAGCGTATTTTACGATTTTGTGTCCATGCTAGCTTGGATAAATACTTTTGCAGTTTTAATAAAATAGCTACAACAATCTCAGAGCGTCTCCACAAGTCCCGCTACTAAAGAAATGTTGTTTATTAGTCTATTGAAGCTTAATATTTTAGCATCTAATTTATATGATTGTGGTATGTAAAGTATGACAACGTTAAAAAGTCACTTTCTGAAAATGCTCATCTATTTAAAATAGATAATTGAATTAATAAGTAATTCCACAAAAAGTCGAAATGATGGATAAGTTAATTAGAAAAAAATTTTTTTTCTTTTCCTTCAAATCTAACTCAGTCTTGGAATTTATATTTTAACATCTATTTTGTGCTATTGAAATATGAGAAAAGTTAATGTACAATAGATTTTTGTTTTAGTATTTTTTTAATTCTCATTTTTCGTCATAGATTACTATTTCTTAAACATTTTCTATTTGTTTTCAGAGCTTGTGGTGCCACCATTGTGAACCGAACGGAGGAAATTAAAGAGGAGGATATTGGCACTGATTGTGGTCTGTTTGAAATTAAGAAAATTGGTGACGAGTAAGGGCAGAGTTTTATTTAAACTTATTTATTTTTTATAGAAATTGCATCTTAGATTTACATCCATGTGTAACATCTTTTGCCTGATATTTAAATTTTTTTTTAATACAAATTCTACAAATCTTAAGCTTTAAAGATTATCCTCTCCAAATTAGAATTACTCTTATATTTGTTTTTTTTTTTTCTAAAGATTTTTGCTAAATCTGTTTTTTTTTCTGCTCCTCAGATACTTCACATATTTGGTTGATTGTAAAGATCCCAAAGCCTGCACCATCTTGTTAAGAGGCGCTAGCAAAGATATTCTTAATGAAGTTGAGAGAAACTTACAGGATGCTTTAAATGTTGCTAGAAATGTTATTCAAGATCCAATTCTAGTTCCTGGTGGAGGAGCCACAGAAATGTCTTTGGCACATGTAAGTTTTTTTTAAAACAACTTAAAAAAAAAAATTTTTTTAAATACCAAATGACTTTCGTTTTTATATTATCATTTTATATATTTTCATTTTTATATTTTCATTTTTCTCTTTAGTATTTTTTATTTTTGCTTATTTGGAGGAAATAATTTTCTAACTTCTCATAGTCTTCTTTTGCTGCTTTTTTTTTATTTCTTATTTATTTTTTTTTAAATTCTTTTACATGACTTATTTCTAATGTTTTTTTTAATAAATTCTATAACTAGAGTACTTGATTTGCAAAAAAATAAAGAAATGTTTTTTTCCAAAGAATAAATCACTTTGACATAAGAATTGGAAGGTGGATATTTTTACATTACGAAAAAAAAAAAATGGCATTTTCATTTTAAACAATGAACTAGTTATATCTGATATTGAGTAAAATTAGTTTTCATCCTATTTATTGATACTTTATATGCAGCAACATTTTAACGATTCTCATTTTTAATACTGAGCCAACTGCTTTTGATAGAACATGCTTAATTGCCTTGCTTATTGTTAACACACCTTTCATAGCATTTATAAATAGATTAAAACGGGTAACACAATTTTAGTGATCATTTTTATCAAAAAATCTGAAGATCAACATTTAAAATAAATTTTATTTTACAAGTTCTGTATTTGTATTTGTACCTAAATCAGATATAAATGTAATTTGGATCAAGAGTTCAAATTGTGAAATAAAATGCCTTTTATATAACAAATACTGATATAAAATAATGTATGGATGACTTTTATATACTTTACAAATTTTTTTATGTTAATGCAAAAATGACCCCCCACACCTTTGCTATTTTTGTTTCCTAGATGTGTTCATTGTCTTGTAGTTAAAGTTATTAGAAAAAATTCCCCTCTTTTCAGTTATAAACCATAAAAATGCAAAATAAGTTGTTGTTTTTTTAATGGCTAATTTTTGTAAAAAAAATTAATAAATAGCAAATGAAATGTTGAATAGCTACATATTTAGTATATTACGAATAGTATTGAAATCCGATTTCAAATACATGTTACAATTATCCTAATTGTTTTTGAATTAAGATGCACGTTTAAATATCCAGAATAATTTGTATATATCCATACTTATATTAAGATTGATTTTCAATTTATTTTAGTTTATCAAAATTATGAAAATAAAACTATTTGGGCAGATGTTTGCAATGCTTCACCCCCCCCCCCACACACACATCATTCCTAAATTTTAATATTGGGTTTTAAAAATGCTTTTTAATTTCTGCAGAATACATTACTTCATTTTGTTTTTTCTTTAATTTAATGTGAATAGAATAGCATTTGTCCATTTACATTTTCTAGTTGGTAGTATAGTCAATTTTAACCTTTGTCTTTTCCACAAAGTAATTTTTTGAAAGATATAGTGCTGAACCAGTGTTAATGAAAATGACTACAAAGTGGGACTTATTTTTATGTTAAATTAATGTGGCAAATGGATCTACCATCCAAACCTTAAACAGATGGGTTTTTTTTTATATAAATATCAGAAAATTTGGTGCTTAAGAATATTTCTATGAATGAAAAAAAAATTGACTAAGTTTCACTAAATTTATTGTTTTTTTTTTTTTTTTTTTTTTTTTTTTTTTTAATCCTCCATAAAATGTTTCACACATGAGCATACTTTGTTGTATACAAAAAATGTTTATATTGACCAAAATAACTAATAAGAGGATATAGTTTATTAAGATTTTAAAATCTTTTATCAAATCCAGATGTTAAATCAAAGTGAAGTAGTCTTTGGAGATTAGTACTTAAACTGTTGTTCAGTTGAATCTAAATTACAAGTTAAGAATGATTTTTTTTTTTTTCTTTAAAATCTTTTTTTTATTTTGATTGATATGCAATCAATCTAAAAATTTCATGTGTAATGTTAATGAAACTTTTTTCTTCATCTCCCTGTTAGGCTTTAAATGAGAAGGCTAAAAGTATAACCACTGTTCATCAATGGCCGTACCGAGCTATTGCGAAGGCCTTGGAAGTTTTGCCGTTGACTCTTATTCAGAACTGTGGGGCCAGCACCATTCGTACTTTAACAGCGCTTCGCGTAAGTTTAAAGAGTGACATTTTTATTTGGGATCAAAATTGTTTTTATCCAAGATTATTAATTATAAAATTAAATTTTTCAAAATTACTTTATTTTTTTTATATTTTGTCAGGCGAAACATGCTTTACCAAACAATACCACTTGGGGAGTTGATGGAGAAACTGGAGAAATTGTTGATATGAAACAATTAGATATTTGGGAACCTTATGCTGTACGTGCACAAGTCTTCAAGACAGCAATAGAAGTGAGTTGATCCCTACTTTTTCTTTTTTTTTTCTTTCTTTAGAAGTTTTAATTTTAAACTTTTGAGTATTTCTGTTCTGGTAAATTAAAAGAACAGTATCGTATCACTTGTATGCTCCCTTTAAGATTGAAATAAAGATATATATGCTGCTAAATATTATGTATGGAATATTTAATCCAATTTACAACAGACCATTTAAAGGATTTTTTTTTCTAGAAAAATGTCTTAAATTTGATTTTTTTTTTAGGGAGTCTTGAGAATAAAATGAAATTCATGAAATCTTAATCTATATTTTCAACTTCGATATTCCTTGACCCAACATGTAGTATTTTACATGTTTCAAATTTTTGCTCTAGAGTATCTTCAAAGTACAACTTATTTCATCCATCTGTTATTTTTTCTTTTGATGATATCCAAAAGTAGTTTAACAACGCCGAACAGTTTTATTTCTGAATGTATATCGTTCTGATAAGTTATTTATAAAGATTGATAAAATAGGAACACAAGGCAAGAGTATATGCTCTAATTATGAATATGTTGACTGTTAATTTCATAAAACTGTTAGAAATGTAAATATCTTCATTTTTTTTATATCAAATGTCTTAAGATACAAATATAATATTAATATTACAAATGTGCTAGTGTTGCTTGCTCTTGTGTTGCTGGAGATAGGCTTTAGGAAGTTGCTACTAATCAGAGCTATTGTATTAGCTTTCCATGCTGAGCCCCAAACTGGCAATGGCTACAGCATAATAATCGTGCCATGACTAGATGGATGTATGACAACGGAAAAGAATAAAGGAATAAAGACCCTGATTGACTTCACTTAAAAAAAAACAGGTTTAATCATCACCTTGGCACGTTTGAGTAAATTTTCACGACCAAAAGTGCAATTTTTATATATTTACATAACTTTAATTAATCTTTGGATTTATATTTTTATTAATAAATATAAATAATGAGTTAATATTTTTTTGTGACCAAGATGGATTTAAAAAAATTTTTTTGTTTGTTTATGGCGAGTGCATTTATTTACAAAATTTTATAATAAAATTATTTTAACCAAAATTTTGATTGATATTTTTACTAAATGAAGATTTACAATTAAAAAGATTTTTTTTTTTTACTTATAAACAACTACCTGCTAGCAACAATTTTAAATGTAATATGCGTTCAAAACAAACCCAAATACCCATAAAAATCATCTTTTTTAATTGTAAATCTTCATTTAGTAAAAATATCAATCCAATTTTTGATTTAAATAGTTTTATAAAATTTTGTAAATAGATGAACTCGCCATAAAAAAATCCATCTTGATCACAAATTAATAATATAACCCGTTATTATTTTTAAATTTAATTTTTTAATAAAAATATCAATCCAAAGATTAAAGTTGTCTAAATATATAAAAAAAACAAAACAAAAAAAACTCTTGGTCACGAAAATCCACTTTAATATGCCAAGGTAAATGTTAAATTGGTGTCCACTGAAATGTTTTCTAAGTAAAACCGGGAGGTGGGGGGTCCTTTTGCCAGAATAAAGAATCTCTTCCACCGTACTTTATCAGAAGCTTGGTATTGATGGGATTTTAGATGCCTTGTATACTTAGCGTCTAGGCAGTTTGCCATATATGGTGTGCAGACTCTTGCATCAACTCGATAACATGCATGGCTACCCCAGGCACGAGGATGCATGGAAAATCTAGCTTGAGTGCAAATGAAGTGACTTTACTGTTTTTAACCTGGCTGGTATTAACTTTATAGATTGGACCCCATAGAGAGTAGGCATGTTATCCATGCTAGAGTTTGGGGCACCTAAAGCATTGAAATGCTAAAACTGGTTGATAATTTCATTATCTCCTAACATTATTTATGGTCCTAGATATGACCTTAAACTATATCCAGTGGTGAGGCCCCAGCTTGCGGGCTTTGAGGAGTGTGGAGGCACCCTTTAATTGCCATTGCTCCCAGGTCCACTCTGACCCGGAGTGGTAGTACCTGTTAGGGTCCCAACTATGGGTTAAATAGAAACCGACTTGAAAACAACAAATATATTCTGTTAAAAAAATTTTCTTCAATCTTTGTATTCGGCATTAAATAACCTGAAAAGGGTTGATATGCCGTAAAACAAAAACCACCAACCAACCTAACATCATTCATTTGCTGTCAACACTTTTCAAAATATTAGATATTGGTTGATTTAGTATAGAAGAAACCATGTTGATTAGGATTTATATCCTCTGTATACTATTGAAACTGTGCTTGTTTTATCATTCACATATGTTAGGTAGTGGGAGCATGGACAAATAACATAAGAACAGTAAGAAAGAAATTGTGAGAGGAATGGAGTGATGTAAATAATTTAAATGAGAAGTTCTATCTCATCGCATGTTTATAAATTTTCAAAGGTGTTCATATTTAATGAATGTATAGCTAAACGGGTCATGGGTGGTCATCTTTCTTATAACATTTTATGTGATTTGTATTTCTTTTTTCCAAAATGTTTAAATATGTAACATGAAATTTCTTTCAGACTGCCATTTTACTACTGCGTATTGATGATATTGTGTCTGGTGTGAAGAAAGGAGAAAAAGATCCGACTGCCCCTGCTGCACCAAAAGCGCCTGGAAATCCTGAGGCTGAACAATAAATTAAAATTTTTAAAAATGGCTTCAATTAATATCAACTCAGTAATTTACACATGCTTCCCCTGTTCCACCTCCACTTCAAAATCTCATTAAAAAAAATTTTTTTTTTTTTTTACCCAAAATACTGTTTGGGTGTTAGTGTTTTTTTTTTTTGTTTTTTTTTTACTATATAAACAAAAAATATTTTGCCATGTTTGAACGCTTCCTGTGAACTGTGAATCCATCTTTGTGAAATTTCTTTTTCATCTTTGTATCATTGGTTCTTTCGTGAGAGCCAAGCATTATTTTTGTGCCACTTTGATGTGTGCACAATAAAACTAAAAGTATCCAACAGTATTTTTCTTTGTTTTTATTTATGTAATGACTCCCAACCACCAATCATCTTGTTAATTGTCACTGCATGTATGTGTAATTACTTGTACACTACTGTTAGTATTTATTGAACTTTTCATAAATAATTCTTCTTGTGATTAAGGACATAAAATTTAAATGTTTTTCAATACACTTGTGAATCAGGATATAGCGATCAAAGTTGCTATGGATACATTTTAGATTTTTATCCAAAGGGAATTTCTCACGAGTTTAATCATTATTTTCTTATTTCTCTATTTGATTTCTCAACCCTAAAATAACACAAAACATATGCAAGAAAGAAAAGGCTGTTTGTCACGGGCAACTAAACTGCATGACTGATCTAAATAAGAACATTAAGATAAAATGAGTACATTCTTGGACAAGAAAACCTATTATACATTTAATAAAACAATCAAATAAAAAAAATATAAATTAAAAACTGAAATAATATATCTCCAGCTACGGTATAGCTGGAAATGTCTTCTCAATTATTAAATCATTTCTCTCTGATAGATTCATAAGAGTAGTGATCGATGGGCAGAAATCAAGCTCACAGTGTTAATGCTGGAGTCCCTCAGGGATTCACCCTGGGCCCAACTCTCTTCCTGATCTACACTAATGATCTTCCAAATCACATCCTTATATCATTTGTAGACATTTATGCTGATGATACTACCATCTATGGCAACACATCAAAGGTTATAAACGACCAAGTTCTCTCTGATCTTGAGTACATGGTACAATGGGGAAAGAGGTAGCTGGTTACTTTTAATGCATCTAAAACCAAGCTTCTATCTTTACATCATTAACGCTCTGATTCCCATCTGGCATCAATTGAAATGAATATATATATATATATACACACACACACACACACACACACACACACAGAGGATACTGCAAACTTATTGGAGCCAGCTCAATCCACTTTGAGTAGATATAGTTTAGTCAATAATATGGCTACAATTTCGGCAAAACTTTTCATAGTTATAAACATTCAAGGTACATAACAAGTTATCTCCTCAAACATATATTTTTCTTACTGTTAACATCTTTTTCTCACGTGTGGCTGACCGCATGGTCGTAAACACTTATATATGGTTCTGAGAGAAATCATTGTATTAATTTTTTTTACATAGGCATCACCACTTATCAAGGCCCAGAGGCAACTCGAGGATAAGGATTAAAGAATGGACTAGTTAATTGGACAATATAGTAATCGTTAGTAATTGAAATTCGGTAAATTAGTTAAGTGGGATGGCTCATCAAGAATTTGTTTACATTGGACTTGAAGACAACCATATTGTAGTCAGCTGGAAAGCAGGCAAACGGAAGAGTTCCACTGGCGTGCAGTTCTAAGAAAGAAACTTTGTTCATGGAATCTGTTTAGATTTAGGCACAGATAAAGAGTTGGGGAAATTATTGATAGTGTTTTCAGCTAGACAAGTGTTTCTCGTGAAAGTTTGGCAAGGGGGCCATAGATTGAAGCTCAGACGAGCACTTTCCATGAAAATAACGATAAAGCAGAGACAGACTTGCAATCTCTCTTCTGTGAGAAAGAGGTTACAGGGAAGAGAAAAGGTCATCCCCTACTAAGCTACCAAGTCTATTTTGAACTCTATCAAGGCAGGATAAGTTCTTCCTAGCAGCACCTGCCCAGATGTGGCATCAGTACTCCATCTTTGGATGTACCTGGCTCTTATGTAGGTAGTGAATTGCATTAGCAGTGATCGATCTACTGGATTGTTAGAATGATCATACCATTTTTCCAGCGACCTTGGCAATAGATTTAATGTATGTGTTCCATTTCAGATCAGGAGTAAAGGTCAATCCCAGAAGCTTGTCAAAACATGAAACCTATTTATGCTAGCTTAGATAAATATTTTGCAGTTTTAACAATAAAGCTACAATAATATCAGAGCATCTCCATTTACCCTGAACATCTACAGAATGCCAACATCAATATATTACATATGAATGAGTCCATAGGTCACGCTAGTATAAAAATAAATATTTATAGTTTTTCTAATTTTTGTGCTTGTCAAATAATTTACACTGCTAAACTGCAAATTTACTGTAAATTACTTTGCTTTCAGAAACACTTTTTTTTTTTTTATATATTTGTCTTTGGTTTACTTCTCTATTCCAGACTTATTAGCGACACTGCTCAGACATTAACTTTTTTAATTTATTTATTTATTTATTAAAAAAATTTTTTTTTTTTTGATAAATTTTTTACCTTAGCTCCACCGCTACAGTTTCCTTTAAAATGACGACTTGTATAGGTTTTCGATTATGCTGAATAAGATCATCTCTTTTAACTTTGACGGAGACAAGTAGTTTTCAAGATATAAAGACATGCATTATGCACTGTATTTCAGTGACCGCCAGATTTGTACGTGTTAGATGGTCAAAGAGAGATAATCCATAAATGGATAAATGCAGAATTATCTCCCTTCCATCAAAAGATTAGTTGTGCCTGGCAGCCAGGGGAGACTAAGGGAAAAGGCTGGAACATTCAACATGGCTGCTACAGACTATCGTTTCCTCAATCGTTCATTACGAACATTTAAGTTTATGTTATAGTTAAATAAATAATGCATTACAAATGCATTCAGTGTTGATTATAATTCATACCCTTTCAAGTATCGGTTTTACCAAATAATCACAAACACATCAATGGCGACGATGGATTTGGATTTTAACTCACAGAAAAACATAAACGCACATGGTGTCAGGTTCTAAGAAGCGATTTACGCCTCATGCCGCGATTTTCCTGAGCAAATTTCCACATTTGCTTTTGAACACAAAAAAAAAGAAATTTCAATTTTTTTTTTTTTTTTGGAAAAAAAAAAAAAAAAAAAAAAAAAAAAAAGGAACTTTTCCTTAAAATATTTTTTCTTGCTGAAAAAAAAAACAGGAATTTTTCTTTTACAATATTTTTTTTTTCTTGTTGAAGAAAGAAAAAAAAAAAACACTCCACCTTCCATGGATCTAAATATGCTCGAAAGAATCCTTCAATCCCAACAAACGGAATTTTTAAAAGCTCAGAACAGTCTTATTGAAAATCTGACAACCCAGTTTAACAAGCAAATTATAAACTTACCAAAATCAAATTCTCTGGACTCAATAGCAAGCACGATAACGGAATTTTTGTTCAATCCGGACTCAAAGCAGACATTCAACGCTTGGTATGGCCGTTGGAAAGATACGTTTGAAAATGAATTCGCATCCATGGATGACTCCTGGAGAACGCGTTTACTGTTACAGAAACTTGACACAGTCGAGCATCAACGGTATTCAAACTTTATCCTACCTAAAAACACTGGAGATTTTACATTTGATGAAACCATAGCACAGCTATCAGAAATTTTTGGTGAGTCAGTATCTTTATTTAATATTAGATACAATTGCTTGAAATTAAAGAAAGATGATACGGACGATTTGATAAAATATGCGGGAATTGTAAACCAAACTTGCGAAAGTTTTCAGCTGAAATCACTGACTGAGGATCAATTCAAGTGCCTCATCTTCATCGCGGGATTACAATCACCCCAGGATGCGGACATCCGCACTCGTTTATTGTCCATGATTGAAAAAGACAAGGACATAACGATAAGACTTCTGACCACAGAATGCCAGCGGCTAACAAATTTAAAACGGGACACAGCAATGGTGCAACAACAAACCCCATCTGTTTCAAATATAAAATCAGTTGAGAAAAACTCTACTGGAAAAACAAAAAAAAAAACCAACGCCCTGTTGGTCATGTGGGGAAATGCACTATGCTCGCTTTTGCCCATTCAAAAGGCACATATGCCAACATTGTTCGCGTCGTGGGCACAAGGATGGATTTTGTGGTAATAACCACAACCCTTCTAAACACATTACGGCACAGCCAAGAGGCAAAAATCACTGAAAAACTCCAGGACGGTTCCAGAAAGCCTCATCAAATTCAATTTTTGCTACTTTCAATGTGAATTTTGAAGCTCGGAGAAAGTACCTAATTGTGGAAATAAACAACAAACCGGTGAATTTTCAGTTTGATACTGCTTCGGACATCACTCTAATTTCACGCCAAACGTGGGAGTTGTTGGGAAAACCAACACTTAAGAAGACAAATCATGTTGCTTGTGGGGCATCAGGAAAAAAAATACAATTAATTGGTGAGTTAACATGTAATGTCTCTTTTCAAGAAAAGCAATTTTCAGGTGTGCTATGTTTCGGAAGTGTCAACACTGAATCTTCTTGGACTAGATTTCATTGAGGAATTGGACCTTTTTAATGTTCCCCTTAACAGTTTTCAGTTCCTTCAACATTAATGCTGCCACAGATGCTGAAACACATTTTAAAAACTTGCTCAAAGCAAAATTCAGCAAAGTTTTTCAGGAGGGTCTTGGGCTCTGCTCGAAAGCTAAAGCAACTCTAAAACTGAAGGAAGACGCAAAACCAGTCTTCAGACCAAAACGGCCAGTGCCATACGCAGCTTTAGCTACTGTGGAAAAAGAATTGGATCGTCTTCAACAAGAAGGGGTTATCCAACCCACAAATTATTCATCCTGGGCAGCACCTATTGTCATTGTAAAGAAGGCAAATGGCAAAGTACGGTCATGCGTGGACTTCAGCACAGGGCTAAATGACCAACTGGAGACACACCAGTACCCACTACCAGTACCAGAAGATCTGTTTTCAAAACTTAATGGTGGGACTTGTTTTGCAAAACTGGACCTTGCAGACGCATATTTGCAAATGGAAGTTGACGAAGATTCCAAAAATCTTCTCACTATTAACACCCACAAGGGACTGTTTCAATTTAACCGCCTTCCATTTGGGGTCAAGTCAGCTCCAGCAATATTTCAACAAACCATGGACACCATGCTCACAGGATTGCCAGGAGTTTCTGCCTATATTGATGACATTATTGTGACAGGTACATCTCAAGAAGAACTCTTATATCGCCTCACTTCCGTGCTGGAGCGAATCCAATAATATGGATTTCACTTAAGACCAGATAAATGCAAATTTTTCCAAACTTCTGTGAAATACCTTGGATTTATATTTGAAAAAAATGGTCGAAAACCAGATCCGGACAATATCCAGGCAATAAAGCATATGCCAGCTCCAAAGGACGTTGCAACATTACGCTCTTTTCTTGGACTTGTAAGCCATTATGGTTCATTTTTACCCGAACTACATAGGTTACGGGGACAACTAAATGATCTTTTACAAAAAGATACCAAATGGAACTGGTCAAACGCCTGCAAAGAGTCGTTTGAGAAAATTAAAACACTTCTCAGTTCAAATTTATTGCTGACACACTATGACTCATCTTTGGACATTACTGTTGTGACAGATGCTTCAGACTATGGAGTCGGAGCAGTAATATCACACATTTTCCCTGACGGAAGCGAAAAAGCAATTGCACATGCATCAAAGTCTTTGACGCCAACGGAACGAAAATACAGCCAAATTGAGAAGGAAGCACTTGCAATAATATATGCAGTCAAAAAATTCCATAAAATGTTATATGGCCGACATTTTACTCTGATCACAGACCACAAGCCCTTAATAAGCATTTTTGGTAGCAGAAAAGGAATTCCGATATATACAGCAAACCGATTACAAAGGTGGGCAACTATGCTGCTGGACTATGACTTTTCTATAAAGCACCAACCAGGGAGCAAAATTGGCCAGGCAGATGCGCTATCAAGACTCATCTCTTCCCATCAGAAAGTAGTAGAAGACACAGTCATCGCTGCTATATCGGTGGAACCGGAAGTTATGTCTGGACTTGTTTCCACGGTAAGATCTTTACCGGTCACTTCAGAGATGATTCAGGAGGCTACAGCTGCAGACCCATTACTACAAAAAGTCAGAAAATTTCATCTTTCAAGCTGGCCAAAAACATGCACCAACCAGCAACTTCAACCGTTTTTTCAGAGAAGATCATCTTTATCCGAAATTAATGGAACACTTCTTTTTGGAGAACGTGTGATTGTTCCATACAAACTCCAGAACAAAGTTCTCAGACAATTCCACTATGGACACCAGGGAATAAATCGGATGAAAGCTCTGGCACGTGGCTATGTGTACTGGCCAAACATGGACAAGCAACTAGAAGAACTAGTAAGAACTTGTGAAAAATGCCAAATGGTTGCAAAATCTCCTCAGAAAACAACACTGCAGGCATGGCCTACTCCAGAAATTCCGTGGTCACGACTACACATAGACTTCGCAGGACCAATTAATGGACAAACCTATTTAATATTGGTTGACGCATACAGCAAGTGGCCAGAAATCTTCCAAATGAATCATACTACTTCCAACGAAACGGTGAAGAGACTTCAAGAAATGTTCAGCAGATTGGGTGTTCCTGAAATTTTAGTTTCTGACAACGGTACTGCATTTACATCAACAGAATTTACAAATTTCTGTAAACAAAACGGTATCCAGCACCTACGATCTCCACCTTTCCACCCACAATCTAACGGCCAAGCCGAACGCTTCGTAGACACTTTTAAGAGAGCACTCTTGAAGTTGAAGGGGGAAGGAACTACTCGAGAGATCATAGAAACATTTCTAAGTAGCTACAGAGCTACACCAAACCCAAATTGCCCGGAGGGTAAGTCTCCCGCCGAAGCATTGATGAACAGGAAGATGCGCTTACCAATGGATGCAATTCGTCCATCACCAAAGAATCATCCCAAGAGAAACAGGACGATGGAAGATCAATTCAATCGTCATCATGGAGCAAGATCACGTACATTCCTACCAGGACAAGCCGTATGGGCAAAAGATTACCGAAATGGTAAAGAAAAATGGGCACAGGGTCAGATAGTACGTCGCTCTGGGAAAGTCATATATGATGTGGATGTACAATCATCTATTTGGGTCAGACACGCAAATCAACTGCGTCATTCATACCTTCCAAAGAGACAATCAAATGACATTACATTGAATATTTTACTGGATACATTTGAATTACCTCAGAGTGTTCCCACAGCATGCAGGAAACAAAACAAGGCTAAGAAGGACGGTCCAACACTAAAATCACAACGAAGACGCAAACCAACCTCAGTCCTACAAGTGGACCCACAGCAAACATCTTACAGACATCATCTTCAAAGGGGAGGTGTTAGATGGTCAAAGAGAGATAATCCATAAATGGATAAATGCAGAATTATCTCCCTTCCATCAAAAATTAGTTGTGCCTGGCAGCCAGGGGAGACTAAGGGAAAAGGCTGGAACATTCAACATGGCCGCTACAGACTATCGTTTCCTCAATCGTTCATTACGAACATTTAAGTTTATGTTATAGTTAAATAAATAATGTATTACAAATGCATTCAGTGTTGATTATAATTCATACCCTTTCAAGTATCGGTTTTACCAAATAATCAAAAACACATCAGTACGCATATGCAATAAATAAATCTACTTCTCTCCACCCAACACTGTCATCCCCAATTTTGTTTTGGGGTCTATAGTCTTTACGGGTGGGTATACTGACTACGAATATCAATTATTATTATTAGCTACATGCACATAACATAATCTATTCATTACCCAATTCAAACAATAATAAATTCTCCCTTCTCAAAATTCACCCCATCTGATTAGCAGAATCCACTCCTTCATACAGAAATGGACGCACAGGTACCATTATTTATTTTTTCGATTTTAAAGTGTCTTTACAACCCTTACACGGTGCTATTTTTTTGTTTGTTTTGTTTTCAGTTGTTTTGAAAGGGAGGGGGTATTTTTATTTATTTATTTTTTTTTTAAACATTTACTATTAGTGTGGACACTTGTACTTATATATTTTCCTACATTTATCTAAGCTTCAATCATCTTATTTATTGTGTCAACTGCGTACAATCCTTACACGATGCTATTTTTTTGTTTGTTTTCGTTTGTTGACAAACAAATTATAAAACTTTATTTTTATATAAAACACATTTTTAGATCCAACGGCTGAAATAAAACCAGAAAAAAAATGACATTTTTACTATTTTTCGTCATTTTTTTTATTCAACTAAATTCACGATATTTGAGGTTTCCATATTGCTTTTAAAATTTGGCCTTTCTAAAGTTTGACAGATTGGCCTCTTTATGGCCAAATTTGGCCTTTTTTACGCTATTAACACGGTTCCATGAAAATGTGTAAAAAAGGACAAATTTTGTCTTAAAAGGCCAATCTGTCATACCTTAGAAAGGACAAATTTTTAAAGCAATACTGCGACGTCAGTTGTCGTACATTTAGTCTCATAAAAATGACGAAAAAAATAATAATTAAATTTTTTCTGATTTTTTTGCTTTCGGTTTTGATTATAGCTGATGACACTCCAGTAATCTATTTCCTTCTTCATAAGTGTTGGTTTCGGTTTCAATTATGGCTGAAGGAACTTGAGTTATTTATATATACATATATTTTTTCGTAAGTTTTTTATTTCAGTTTCACTTCAAGCTAATGCACCCAAGTCATATGGCTATATTTTTTTTATTTTTGAAATCGCAACATCATAATATATAAATATCGATAGAACATTAACTCTATAATAATATATACAAAATCTGCAAGAATTAAAATATCGTATTTAAGCGTAATTTACGACCAGGCTTTGCCGAGTGTTCATGCTAGCTTAGATAAATACTTTTGCAGTTTTAACAAAAAAGCTACAATAATATCAGAACGTCTCCATTTACACTGAACATCTATAGAATGCCAACATCAATATATAACATATGAATGAGTCCACAGGTCACGATAGTATAAAAATAAATATTTATAGTTTTTCTAATTTTTGTGCTTGTCAAATAATTTACACTGCTAAACTGCAAATTTACCGTAAATTACTTTGCCTTCAGAAACACTTATTTTTTTTGATATATTTGTCTTTGGTTTACTTCTCTATTCCAGACTCATTAGCGACACTGCTCAGACATTAACTTTTTTAATTTATTTATTTATTAAAAAAAAATTTTTTTTTTGATAAATTTTTACCTTAGCTCCACCGCTATGATTTCCTTTAAAATGATGACTTGTATAGGTTTTTGACTATGCTAAATAAGGTCATCTCTTTTCACTTTGACAGAGACAAGTAGTTTTCAAGATATAAAGACATGCATTATGCATTGTATTTCAGTGTATGCATATGCAATAAATAAATCTACTTCTCTCCACCCAACACTCACCCCCAATTTTGTTTTGGGGTGTATAGTCTTTGCGGGTGGGTATACTGACTACGAATATCAAGGTTAAATTTGGGGCAAATACTTTGGCACTTCCTCTATAAAATAGGGGTATCTATTCTGAAAACCGTCCTTACCATTGTGAGGTTGGGAGTGTCTATTCCAAAAGCCATTCTTAATATTAAAACTTTGGGGGTTGGCCACCAACAATAACCATATGCTTCCATCGAGCAATGCTGAGTAACGGGTCCTGCTAGTAGATTATAAACCAGGTTAACCGGCATTGCTCGATGGAAGCATATGGTGGTTGTTGGTGGCCAACCCTCAAAGTTTTAATGTCAATGTGATCTGTTACGCCAACTGAATAGGCCTAAACATTTTCTAAAAAAAAATTGACTTTTACAGGTTTTTGGGTATGCTGAAAACGAATATTGCAGTGAAAATTAGTGCAGACAAATAGTTTTTGAGATATAAATACCTGTTTTATGCAATGTAATTTTGAGTAGTTTGAATTGGCCACCATCTTTGTTGTTTCAAGGAAATGGTTTAGTGACGAAACGCAAACGTTTATTCAATTTAATTTCTAGCTAATTCCACCACAAAAATTACTTTCAAGAATTCAAATTTAAGAAAATTCGGTAAATGTGCACTGGTTGTCCAACCTGTTTATTTTGGAAGTCATTCTTAACATGGGAGGTTGAAAATAAGAAAACCCTTTTGGAACACACCCAACCTCCCCATGTTAAGAACGGCTTTCAGAATAAACACTCCTCAACCTCCCCATGTTAAAAACAGAATAAACACCCCAACCATCCCATGTTAAGAACGGCTTTCAGAATTGCGCTGAAAACAAACAAATTCAAAACTGAGGGTTTGCCGTTTTCATATGCCGCCCGTTCAAAAATGGCCGCCAGTTATTTACGTTTCAAAATACAGGTATTTATATCTCGAAAACTATTCGTCTGTGCTAATTTTCCCTGGAATATTTCTTTTTCAGGGTACCCGAAAACCTATACAAGTCGTCGATTTATCGAAAAACGTTGAGGCGTCTTCAGTTGGCGTCACAGAGCACATTGACTCAGGTTTCTTTCTTACTTTGGTTAGCTCTTAAAAATAAAGAGCCCTGTTCGAAATTCCATTAAGTATCTTTATTCACTTCCATTTAAAAGTTAATAAACGGTAGCCTAAAGGAAAACCAAGGTTGATTTTGTTGATTGGGTTCAAATCTATCGATCACTTCCTTATCCTTTCCTTCACTGATGAAACTACATAAAACATTTAATAATTTTTTAAACACTGCCGATGAAACTATTTTCAAGGGAGACGACTCTTCATACGAGTTATTCCCCTTGGCACCGTTAAAACTTCAGCAAAACCTAAATGTTCATACTCCTATCAGTTTTTAATAAATTGTAGTGAAATACATTATAATAGACGCCTTAGCATGCCACAACAATTGCATATGCAATTTCACTCTTAAGAAACAATGCTTAATTTGTCAGCTCAAAGACGATTGTCAGCTTAAAATCCGACTGACATTTTCTCAATATAAATTCTAGTGAAAATCAATAATAAAAAAAATACTAAGAAAATAATAGTAATATACTGAAGCAATTTCATATAAGTACATATGCTATAGCTTTTAGAGATAGACCTGCATAAGTGGATATATTCTAAAATCACACTATGTAGAATACTTAGATAAGTATGCTTCAGTTTAAACAACAAAAGGTGGGAACGTTTTAAAATGAATTAAGATATAATAAAAAAAGAAATAATGTATACAATTTTGGGAATAACTGGATGAAATTTAAAATGTTCGTTTATTGGCTGAGAGACCAGGGTTCAATCGTTGGTAGAGTCATTCCAAAGACTCAAAGAATGATGCTTGATGGCCTCTGCTAAGCACTCAGCATTATAAAGTGTGGATCAAAGATAAGTTGAGTGATCCTAGAAAAGGAATGACGCCTTCCCCTACATCTCTGTGTAGCAGTCAATGAGCACCCAGTTTATTGGATGAAAAATTTTACAGAATTTGATTTTTGTTTTGCAGAATGATCTGAAAAAATAGTTTTAAAGACAAATCATGCTCTATGAAAGAGTAGGCTGGTTAAAAGTGCTCACTCAAGGCAAAGACATTCTCTCTCCGTTCTCCAATTTACCTTAATGACCTGCTCACCTCCTTTTATGTCTTACTTGAAAAAAAAAAAAAAAAAAAAAAAATTGCCTCTCCCATCATGCATTGCCTTCTTTATCATGCACTCCAAGTGCATAAATGAGCCAGCCATTTTGTCTCTCTTCTTTCACATGGAGCAACACAGGTAAGCCCTTCATTTTGTTGGCAGATACACCACACAAATATGTAAAGAAGCATAATAAGCAATAACGAAACATTTACTACTGTAAAGAATTTCTGTCTTTAAGTAAGCAAAACTATTTAAAATATCACCAGTTCAAGCATTGTTAGTTCTATGGAAAGCTAATTTTATCCTATAACACCAAGGGAGATAATTCATGATACACGTCAAGATATCTAGCAGTACCTATTTACTATGCCTCCCCACGGGACAGAGTTAGACACCAGGGTCGTTTTTTAACGTGGAGCAAAGGTACAAAAATAAAAATTGTCTCAGTCGTGAAGGATTTCTCCTCCACCGAAAGAGAACAAGAAAATGAAGTGCAGCATCTGAAGAACAGATACTACACTTTGAGATATTAAATCTTTTATTCATGTTAAAAATACAGTCAAAATCAACGATGAACAAAAAACTTAGGCACATGGCCAACTCAAAAGGGGGGATTGTGGGGGTCGTTGATCATCCTTGTCACTCCAGGACTAAACAAAGTCAAAAGTTTCTCCCAGCTAGTATCTTCTTTCACCATAATACCGCATTCGCCCTTTCATATTGGGGGACGTCCTACTTAACTCCCAATTTTTAAAACATTTTTTATTGACGTGTAAAAACAAAAAAGATAACAATAAAATGGTACAATAATTCATTTGTGTCGAGGGCGGGGGAAGAAAAAACAAAAGGTGGTTAGTAGGACCCTCCCAACCCCGTCTAGTTGATAGACTGCCCGTTCCACTAGGTTTGTAAAAGGAACCTCGCTTCTGCGGGTCAGTCTCTAGGTGGGGATTCCCTCTAGATGGGGGTGAATGGAGAAAAGAAATTTTTGTAGGTAAGGGATGGAGGTTAGTTTGTATTTCTTTTTCTCCAAGATGGGTAAAATGACCAAAAGCAGTAATCAACAGACGCTAGCTCTAATATTTCATGTCTGTGTGGGAACATGATGAAAATTAGCAGCAAACCGGATGCTAACGTATCCAGCATAAGAGACAAAATGAAAAATCGTCTTTTGCACATGGCTCCACGCATCGTTTCCGTTTGGAAAAAGAAAAATAAGATAACCACAAAAGAATTATCAACCAATGGCAGAGCTCCGTGCCTAAAATAAAGGCCTAAAATATCACAGTTAGTGGGAGCCGATGTGCCCCTATAAAACGAGGCATTTTTAGAGAAAAAAAAAAAGAGGAGAAAAACATAGGAGGCGAAGACGCCGTGCTGCTAGCTGTTGAGGAAAGAAGTCGCCGCTCTCAAGTTAAAAGCCAGGACACATATCACCGACAGTAGCACGACCGGCCACCCACTTACCACCCCCATCGTCCGAAAAGATAAGTACGCTTACGAACATTCATTCTTTGTTAAATTATACAAGCCTACAAAGGTTCTTTCCTTATCAATGCATACACACCTACAAACATCCTACGAACACTTTACCTCTTCTAATTAAAACTGTCATTAATAAATAAAACCGGTTCTCAACCTTCAATATTCGTCTGTCCTTAATTGCATGGAGTCAGATTCTACATACTTCAACGTTGTCAATTAAATGTATTCTTTGTTGTGACCTCTATGGCCTCATTTCCTTCACCCCTTCTCCATCTATAAACCAACCAAAAAAAAAAACTCTGGGCCATATCTGTTTCAATATCTCTTTATATAAATAATAATGATTTTCCATAATAGCAAAAAAAAAAAAAAAAAAAAAAAAAGTGAAAAAATTAATTCACAACAAATAAATGTTACTCTTACTTATCTAAGTAAATTTTTTTGTTTTAACTTATTTTAATGTTCAGTTGAAAAAAAGTGTCAGCAAATAGAAACATCTTGAAATTGAAAAATATAAAATAAACAGATAAACTGTTTTAGATGTTTTAGTAGATATAAATAAAAAATTTATATTTCCTTTTTTTTTTTTTTTTTTTTTTTTTTCTAATTTCGGATTTAAAATTCCCTCATCAGAGAAAGAGTTCTTAAGTTTTGTGGTTTCTTATTTTTTCCTCGGAAGTAAAAGTCCCTCTGAGTGATTTTTAAATCTGAAATTAATTAGAAAAGAGAAAGAAAATAAAACTGTTTTTATTTGCATCTAAAAGCTTGTTCTAAAACAGTTTATCTGTTTATTCTATATTTTTCATTTCAAGTTGCTTCTATTTGTTGACACTTTTTCAACTTCATATTTGGTGACTGCACGCCGTTTTAAGTTTATTAAATGAAAAAAAAAAAACAAAACAAAAAAAAAACTAGAGAGTCCTATATACAATACCAGCTAACGCGACCTTGATAACACAACATAAGGATGGACTTCTACTTTCAAAGGAAAAAATAGACCAACAAAGCTTACGAACTCTTTCTCTGATGAGGGATTTTAAATCTGAAATTAATTAGAAACAAAAAAGAAAATGTAATTCTTTTATTTGCATCTGAAAGCGTGTTCTAAAACATCGTACTGTTTATTTTATATTTTTATTTTAATATTTTTTTTTTACTTAGAAATTAAGGTGGTGTAAAGCCTGTGGACTTAGAATGAAAATATAAATGGTTTCATTAGAGGCGTAGTCAATTTTCGATAATCACTCGAAAATCGAAAATTAAACAAAATACAGAGAGAACATGATTAATGACATTGCATTTGTTTCTATCAGTATTTTATTCAATAGTTTCAGTTGAAAAATTGTTTACTATAGTTGATGCTAGACAAGTGATTGCTGTGAATTATTTTACAGGGCAATGGGAGCTCGGTTAAGCACCTACCATAAAAATAATAATAGAGTAGAACACTAAGATCAGGCTGAGCAACAGTTAAATTGAAGTATCTGCTTGACAAGAAAGTAAGTTCTTGTGGTTTTTAACTTTTAAATTCAGATGTACATATCTCGGTTCAAACAAAGATTTATTGATCAAAATAGGCATCATCAGAGTCAATACACATTTGTCAACACAAAACAAGTGTATTTATGCCAGTAACATAAACATCTTGTGTTTTGGTGACGGTGAATTCACTGAAGGTGTTTTTGATATCAGTTAGGTTTTTGAAGCATTTCTCATGCAGAATGTTGTTATGGTGCTTGAAAAAATGGTAATCATATTCTAATTCGTTCAACTTCAGCAGAGTCGCTGTAGCAACGTGTGATTGTGGAAGAGAATTGAGCCATTTCTGATGACTAAAGCTGGGTGTTGTTGTCGAAGTTTCTTATGCATTTCATTCATTTGTTGGCAGTACTTCACCACCGTAATGGTTTCACCTGCATTAAAAAAAACTGTAAAGAATGAGACCAATCGCAGGCCACAAAACAGTCAACATGACCTTTTTTTGTACAACTCTAGCTTCGGAAAGTGTCATGGAGCTTTGTTTTACTACTTCGTTACTACTACTGAGTTGAGCATCGGTAGTTGTTGTTAAAAAAACACTTTTCATTGCAAGCCACAACCCAACTGAGAAATGGGTTATTCTTGTTGCACAAAAGAAGGGAAGATGACAATTTCATAATGGCGTTTCTTCTGGCTATTGTTAAATTTGTGAGGCACCCATTTATCAAGTTTTTCTTGTCTTTCCAATCTATCCACAGTTGTTGGAAATTCTTGTATACATTATGTCTGATTCAGAAGCAAATTCTCAGACAGTTGTGCATAGATTGGCTTCGACTAAGGCTCTTAATTGATCATTGTCAACATCCGATGGCCGACCACTATCTTCACCATCTTCAAGACCCTCGTCGCCACCAAAAAATTTCTTAAACCACCATTGTACTGTGTGTACAGTAGTGGTTCCTGGGTCAAACGCTTTATTGATATCGTGAGCTGTTTCAGCAGCTTTTTGGACTAGCTTGAATTGAAATAAGAAAGTTTGGAGAATTTTCTTTTATTCCATCTTCAATTCAACGTTCTGAAAAGAAGACATAATTGTTTTAAACGATTGTAATTTAAACGATTAGATAGAGTGAAAAACGCGCTTTAAAATGATATATAAAATAAAGGTATTATAACGAAAACTTATTTAAAAATACATCATTTGAAATCAAAATTAAAAATTCTGCAAGAACTTTTTTCAACCTAATATTAGTATTCTTTAACAATTAATTTCTTTAACAATTAATTTCTTTAACAATTAATTTCTTTAACAACAATTCACTTATTTATTGCAGATTATTATTATCCTTATCTTTCAGTTGTTGTTTCATGACGTTTCGGCCAACTATTCCTCTGGCCTTCGTCAGGTGGTTAGGGCGACGGGATAGGAACTCCGGATCTCCTAACTGCATCGTTGAATCTCTACGGTTCCAGGGGAGAATTGTCTGAAGATAGTGGTTTCAAGCCTACCCAAAGCCGGCCAGAGGCTTACTTGGCCAAAACATGATGAGACGACAACAACTATGGAAGGCAGTAATTGCAGTTAGGAGATTTGGAGTTTCTATCCCGTCGTGGTAACATCTGACGGAGGCCAGAAGAATAGTTGGCCAAAACGTTGTGAAACAACTACTAGAAGATTTTCTTGTTTTGCAAACTTTCTCTTGTCTTAAGCTGAAATTCGTCACCCCCCCCCACCTCGTACGGGGTACATAGTAAATAATAGGCAATCAACAATTTCCTCACTATTCAACAATCATGAGCTTGCTTGCTCTGCAACCGAGAAGGCTAACATGCTTGCCAGTCAGTTTGCCTCCAACTCCACACTGGACCCTCCCAACCACCTCCTCCCTGACTTTCCTTTGCAGACAGACACCACACTAGACGATCTGAAAATAACCCCATCTTAGGTGCATGCTCTCATAAAAAACCTCGACACTTCAAAAGCATGTGGACCTGATCTCATCCCGGCTGTGCTATTAAAAAAGTGCTCCGCCGAAGTAGCTCTAGTTCTCTCCAAACTTTACAACAAATACCTTAATGAATCTTGCTTTCCTGCCTGCTGGAAAACTGCTTCTATGGTACCAGTTTTTAAGAATTCTGGCGAAAGAACTGACCCAGTAAATTACTGCCCCATTAGCCTCCTCCCACTTTTCACCAAAATATTTGAGTCCATAATTAATCAAGCTCTAGTTCATCACCTTACAAATGCTAAACTTCTGACTGACCAACAATATGGATTTAGGCAAGACCGTTCTACAGCAAACATCCTAACTGTAATCTCTGAGCATATATACCATTCACTGGACAAAACAGGGGAAGGTAGAACAGTAGCTCTAGATATATCTAAGGCTTTTGACAGGGTATGGTATGAAGGTCTTCTCAGGAAAATTAGATCATACGGTATCACTGGAAGAATACTTAACATAATTAAATCCTTCTTAGATAAGAGAAAACTCCAGGTTGTCCTTGATGATCGTACATCTAAACAATATGATATAAATGCGGGAGTGCCTCAGGAGTCTATCCTTGGACCGCTATTATTCCTAATATTCATAAATGACCTCTCTGACAAAATTGTCTGTGAGATAAGTATATATGCTGATGACACCACGCTCTATAACAGACACGACAGGAAAACAAATGAACATATATCTAAAGAAATGGCAGAAACACTAGAGGATGACCTCCAATCTGTAGTGGAATGGGGACAAAAATGGATGGTCACATTCAATGCTGCCAAGACTAAACTTGTTTCCTTCAATAACTACAAGAAACCTTCTCTACCACCAATAGCAATGGCCAAAGACTCTTTATCTGAAAGTACATCTTTTAAACTCCTCGGCCTAACGTTCACAGGAAACATGAGGTGGAACAATTACATTGAGAGCATTGCCAAGACCGCTGCGAAAAAGGTAGGTTCTCTCTAACGTGCTAGAAAGCTACTAACGCCCGGAAGTATCCTGTACCTCTATAAGACCACCATTCGCCCATGTATGGAGTATTCTTGTCATATTTGAGCTGGTGCATCTGCTACTAGTCTCTCACTCCTAGGCAAGGTTCAAAAGAGAGTCGCCAACCTGATAGGTCCTGAACTGTCATCTAATCTTCAGCCTCTGTCACATCGACAAAATGTTGCATCCCTCTGCCTGTTCTACAAGTACTTTAACGGTGAATGCTCCGACGAACTGCAAGCATTTGTACCTCCTCGACTTAAATACCTGCGACAAACCCGACAAGCAGCAAAATCCCACCCCTTCACAGTTGAGATTCCTAGATGTAAGAGAGCCTTCTACTCCAGTAGTTTCTTCCCCAGAACTGCTAGACTTTGGAATTCCCTTCCGGGTTCTTGCTTCCCCAACTGTACTGACATGCAGAAGTTCAAGTGTAACATGAACCGACATCTTGCTGCCCAACTCTCTACATAGTACCCCTGTAGCTTATGTCCCTGATAGTAGCCCCCTACATCAAAGTGGAAATGTGCCTTGTTTGGGGTGGAAATATAATAATAAAAAAAGATGAGGATAATAGTCTGCAATGAAAAAATGAATAAATAATTTTCATCTCAATAATGAATTCCGATTAAATAACATCAACAATAATTTTTATTTTTATTTTAAGTGAATTTAATTATATATGTTTTAGTTAAGCAATGAAAAACATATATTGTCATTTTAATGGCATCGTTACATCCATAATAATCTTAATGGTAGTAATTTTTTTATTGTAATAATAACAGTTTTCTGTTAACATGCATGATACATTTAGATTATTGACACAGAGGTAAACTATTTTTTTCTGTTGCGCATATCTTATCGCATATCGCACAAACCGTACTATTATTAAAACAATGCATCATAATTTCTTGCCAAAATATCTTGTAGTAGTGAGGTAAATAATGATGTTGACTAATGACCCGGATATCCCAAGTTTGAATCCAGTCGGTTCCATAGCACGACTTTTATTTATGAACTAACATGGATACCCAGCATTGCCCGGGTCGACATGAAGTTCCTTTTGGACACAGCTGCTATACCAAGGATATTGAGCAGTTTTTCATTGTTATATGTCGGATCGATCATGGACAACGTCGATACCCCCACAACAATTTCCAAAATAAAAGAACGGATAAAAACACGAAAATGTAATCGCTCCAAAAAAAAAAAAAAAAAAGTACGCGATAACCTCCCCACCAGATATTTCAGCAGAAGGGATACAAAGAGAAGAAGCTATTCTCTGTATATTGAGTACTTGCTCGTGTGCTGGACCCCCCCCTCCTCCAAAAAATATATGAATTAAAACAACTTTTTTTTCAATCAAAAATAGCAGGGAGTTTTATTTTGATTTGTGTGCGTGACTTGTTAAAAAAAAAAGCAGTGCAAAAAAGGACCCTCCACCCTTCCAAAAAATGGTTCAGTTGACCACCACAGAATTAATCTTTTTTTCTAATTTTCACATATTATGCATGTGGAGTATGGTACTGGTTTCGACCCGGTCCGATGTGAGTGACAAAACTTTTTAGCAGACATATAAACACACGCACACTAATACACAGATGACTTTCTTTTATATAATAGACTAGCAGGGGTGCCTGGCGTAGCTCGGGATCATATAAATTTAAATAGAAGTGAAATTATGTGTAATATCTCTATATTAAAATTTCTTTCCCTCTCTTTCAAGCTGTATCTTCATGTTCCTCTCTTTTCCTCTCCCCTTTTCACTGTCTTTATCCGTAAAATTTTTAGTATCTTTCGCCTAATTCATCTCTCTTTCTTGTTTTACTGTGCAAAAAAAAATGTGATTCGGATACTGGAACTACCTTTTTCAAATATAATACTGTATTCTCATATTTATTGCTTCGAGGCAACTTCAAAAAGAACAAAACAATGAAATTCTTGAATAAATGAAAATTGCGTTCACTCCACATGCTTTAATAATAATATGAAGAGAAATTAAAAAGAAAAGATCTTAAAAACATATTTGAAATAAAGTAATTTTGAGATCGTAAACTGTTTCAGCCATTTCCAGTACTGACTCAATATACCCTCCTCTTAAAATTATACATGAAATAAAGGGAGTTTCAAATCGTAAACTGCTACACCCATTTCCGGGATTGACTCTATATACCATCCTCTTATCAATAATATATATTATTGATAAGAGCGTGGTAAGTATTTTCCAGCCCGTAAACTGCTTTAGCCATTTCCAGGGACTGACTCCATATACTACTCTTAAAAATATATGTGAAATAAAGTAATTTGGATTTCGTAAATTGCTTCGGCCATTTCCGGAACTGTTTAACCCATTTTTGGAACTGACTCTATATACTACCATCTTAAATATATATATATATATGAAATAAAGTAATTTTGAGATCGTAATCTGCTTCAGCAATTTCTGGGACTGACTCCATATACCCTCCTTTTAAAAATATATTTGAAATAGATTAATTTTGAGATCGTAAACTGCTTCTGCCATTTACGGAACTGACTCTATATACTCCCTTCCTTAAAAATATATATGAAATAAGGTAATTTCGAGATCCTAAACTACTTCAGTCATTTCCTGGACTGACTCCACATACCCCCCCCCTCCATTTTAAAAATATATATGAAATAAAGTAATATTTTAGATCATAAACTGCTTCAGCTATTTTCGGGACTCCATATACTCCCTCTCTTAGAAATATATATAAAATAACTTAGTTTTTGGATCGTATACTGCTTTGGCTATTTCCGGGATTGAGTTCATATACCCCACTCTAAAAATATATATGAAATAAAGTAATATTTCAGATTGTAAACTGCTTCAGCCATTTTCAGGCCCGACTCCATATACCCCCTTCTTAAAAATATATATAAGATAAAGTAATTTTAAGGTTGTAAATTGCTAAAGTAATTTCTAACTCGTAAACTGCTTCAGAAATTCCTGGAACTGATTCCATGTACCCTTCTCTTAAAAATATATAGGAAATAAAGTAATTTTGAGATCATCAAGAGCTTCAGTCCTTTCTGGAACCGAATCTATACACACCATCTTTAAAATGTATTTCTACATATAATATAACCAATTAAATGAAAAAATAAAATGAGACATAAATACATTCTGTACGAGCCCCTTTCTAGTCTCACACAAAAACACGCGTTCACATCTCAAGCTATATTTCTTGTCATACACATACGCGCACACAAACATACATTCACGTTCACATGCATACACCTACATTTACGTGTATACACACACACGCTAACGTACACACATGTACGTACGCATACGCGCACATGTACGCACACATGGGCAACGTCACTTCCCCTTTCAAAGGAAATCCACACATGCACAAAAGACCACCGGAAACAACTATAAAAGCAAGAGACAAGCTGTTTCCTTCCCTCTTTCAATTCGGCTTCCGAGCTGAGAGGTCGATGAACCAGCCGCCTCCCTTTCGGGGCACGTGCGCGCCCGCACACGTCACGTCCCCTGCTACTGTATGTGGGGCAAGAACTAACAGACAGTACGTACACTTTATACGCTTTCTCTCTCCATGAACTGGATTGACATTCTCACTCTCTCTCTCTCTCTATATATATATATATATACAACTTGTGCCTGAGAACACCTTCGCGTAGCTGACTGCTAACATTGCGCGCAGCTTTACTGATGTCAACCCTCTCTCTTTCTCTTTCTACATGCCGGACTGCCATTTCTGGTTTCTCTACTCCATTTCCTTTTCTTTCCATGTGCGAACAAACGCTGGTGACCCCGTTATTTTAAAATGAAATGGATGTGTTTGAACGAAACACTCATACACACACATTCTCACTCTCTCTCTCTACAACAATAGACTTTCTCTCTCATCAGCTAACAACGAGAGACGCATACCAAACAATAGACTTTCCTTCAACATTAACATAGCTAAGACCAAAGTACTTTTTCAACCTTCGTATTATTTTGATTTTCACAGCGTTTCTGCCAATGTAACCTTCTTCAGGTGTATCTTGTTGAACTCAGGAATGTTTCTGTCGAATTTGGACGGAATTTCAAGCAGAACCCTTTATTTACTTCACGGGGTAGCATGCTCTTGTTCCATCAGCCATGACTGGATAGAGGTTCTAAATAATTCGCAATTGTATTTTTCGATCGCCCACACTGAGGATTGAACCTTCAACCTTCAAAGAGAATATCACTTTTTACAATTGATTTTCTAAGTATTCGAACCATTGCGCCTTGCGCCCCAGGTCTTTATATATATATATATATATATATATATATATATATATATATATATATACTAGCATTTCAGCCCGGTGTTGCCCGGGTGTTTGGATGTGTATGTTGAGCAAACAAAAAAAAGTGGTAGTAGGAAGGCAGGATCCAACCCGTACCGCGAAGGTGGAAAAGAACGGGGAAAAACCTGACGTCTTTGCTGTTATGACCACCGCCAAACTGGAAGTGACGTAGGTTTAAATTAAGGCTAGACAATCGAAAGGAGAGGATGACTTTCAAAAATATCGACGAAAAAAGCGACCCCCCTGTAGAAAAGTGCCTAGTTGAGGGTGAAGATATTAATGTTTTTTGTCAATTTTTTGATATTTGTCGTCTGAAAGATCGAACTTTAAAGCATTACTGATATTGTGAAAATCCATCGCCTCTATCGAAAGTTTTAGGCAGACATGCAAACATACATACATATATTTATATATTGGTTATTAAAAATTTTCGACCCAAACAGATTAAAAAGCTTACCCTGTCTCAGAATACCTTTTATGTAAAATTTAAAATGTTTAGGCCAGAAATTGTCTGAGTAATTTGGTAGAGACCGCAGTGGTAATTTTTTTTTTTAATTTGACCCCTATTACGACCCCTTAATATTTATTGTTTTGGCCTCAAATCAATTTATCAAGTTAGATTTATGTCCAAGGATCCTATGTCTAATATTTCAAGTGTTTATACCCAAAATTGGCGGAGGAGTTTGGTAGAGTTGTCAAAGGTCAAATCGTTGAACTTTGACCCCTTAACAGTCACATTTCTGGCCTAAAACGGATTACAAAGATTTTTCCAAATCTCAGTATCCTGTATATCAAATTTCGAGTCTGTAGACATAAAATTGACAAAGTTATTGCGTAGGGAAATGTACACAGATACACAGTCACACACACAGACACACACGTTCAATTTTATGTATATATATATATATATATATATATATATATATATATATATATATATATATATATAAATATAATAGTATAGTATGCATAAATATAATAGTATATATATACATATTATATATATATAATATGTATAAATATAATAGTATATATATAATATGTATAATATGATATTATATATATATATACATATTATATATATAATATGTATAATATTATATATATACATATTATATATATAATATGTATAATATTATATATATACATATTATATATATAATATGTATAATATAATATTATATATATATACATATTATATATATAATATGTATAATATAATATTTATATATATACATATTATATATATAATATGTATAATATAATATTATATATATACATATTATATATATATAATATGTATAATATAATATTATATATATACATATTATATATATAATATGTATATAATATTATATATATATACATATTATATATATAATATGTATAATATAATATTATATATATATACATATTATATATATAATATGTATATAATATTATATATATATACATATTATATATATAATATGTATAATATGATATTATATATATATACATATTATATATATATGTATAATATAATAGTATATATATATACATATTATATGTATATACATGTATAATATAACATTATATATATGCATATTATATATAATATGTATAGTATAATAGTATATATATACATATTGTATATATGTATGTATAATATAACATTATATATATACATATTATATATATAATATGTATAATATAATAGTATATATATACATATATATATAATATGTATAAATATAATAGTATATATATAATATGTATAAATATAATAGTATATATATAATATGTATAAATATTATAGTATATATATAATATGTATAAATATAATAGTATATATATAATATGTATAATATAATAGTATATATATACATATTATATATATATAATATGTATAAATATAATAGTATATATATAATATGTATAATATAATAGTATGTATATATATACATATTATATATATATAATATGTATAAATATAATAGTATATATAGGTACATATAAATATAATAGCATATATATATTATATTTAATATGTATAAATATAATAGTATTGCATGCCTTCTCGCTTCTGGCTTACACCGCTGGCTAACCTCACGGTGAAAAGGGAGCAGCTATGCATAAGTTTTCTCTGCCATTACATAACCTCTTCATCATCAAAACTCCTACAATGCCTCCACGTCGGCCACACATGGTAACTGGGTGCCTTGCGGCCCCAGGCTAAACTTGTAGGAGATCTCGGAGTAGTAGGGGACCCCAGTGGTAATGCGTTATGGCCCACCGATGTGTGGACATGCCCTGGCACACTACCAACCCCTACCCCACTGTCTTGTGGGTGCCTTTGGTTGGGCGAAGACTAGGGGAACCAACCCTAAAATCAAACACCACTGCCTTGTGGGCTTTATCACAGCAAAAGGCTAAGAGATAGGAACTCTTATTTCAAATCCTACTGCTGTCTAGCAGTTTTCTTTAAAAGGCTATGGAACCTTATCCAGAAAGAAAAGGCGTAGTAGCGGACACGATAGGGTGACTGTCAACCTCACTGAGATTACTTTCGGCCAGAAGTTGCAGCCTCCTCTGCTGCCAGTCGTCGCGGGTTCGCTCCACTGGACATGAGCATTGGAGGTTCAGAGGGTGTCTATCTAATGTGCAACAGATACTACACCTAAACTGCGCAAGCAAGTTAGGAGCCAAGGTGGAAAGTCCTATGGCTATGGAGTGAGGATAACGGTGGCATGTGTGAGAGCTGGGAGCCACTAGTCCAACCTCTGCGCATAGGCGGCCGTGTGTGAAGGTCGTAGGTGTACCGAGTTGACGACGATACCCTGAGGCAGCTGCACAGATGACCAAGCAGCCCTGTTCAGGGATAAAACTGCTTGCCCTGGAAGGGGACGCCTCTATAAAAGGTGAGGTAAACAAAGCTCATCCAAAGACCATCTGAATGTCAAACCACGGGCAGTGGATCTCCAATTGAGCGGTAACAACAACAGAAGAAGAACTAACAACACTCAAGACTTGAACATCGCTACATGGAACGTCAGAACCGTGCTCGATACGGACTTGGGTGACAGACCACATAGAAGAACAGCACTCATAGATATGGAGCTTGAAAATACAAATATCGACATAGCTGCATTGCAGGAGACAAGACTCAGCGGGGAGGGCCAACTGAGAGAAGCAAGAAGAACCTATTTCTGGAAGGGCTGTCCTGTAGATCAACCAAAAAGAGCTGGAGTCGCTTTTGCGATCAGAAATGACCTAGCCAGTAGACTCGCAGAGAGCCCCAGAGGAGTCTTTGAAACCTTAATGACACTGCGAATCATCACATCCCATAACCGTAACATCACCATCATAAACGTTTATGCACCGACAATGACCTACAGAGACGAGGAAAAGGAGGCCTTTTACTCTCAGCTGAAAGACACCACAGCAAACGTCCCTGCAGCGAATAAGCTAGTTCTCCTTGGTGACTTCAATGCTAGAGTGGGCCATGACTACAATACATGGAGCCCTGTTCTCGGAAAGTTTAGAAACGGAAATCCCAATTCAATTGGAGAACTGCTGGTCTGTTTGTGCACGGAGTTTGAACTGGCAATTACGAACATAGGGACCTACACTCTGTATAGAGAACACGTAAGGAGATTGGGAGCCGTCCAACAGAGACACCTGAGAAGGATCATGAAGATCAAATGGAGTGACTTTATACCAAACACGGAAGTTCTCAGGAGTACAAACCTAAATAGTGTGGAGGCTACCCTTGCTACTATGCAACTACGATGGACCGGGCACATTACTAGAATGGAAGAAAACCGAATTCCAAAGATGATCTTCTACGGGGAACTGGAAAATGGAACCCGCAAAGTAGGAGGTCAGAAACTTTGCTACAAAGATGTAACAAAGCGGCACCTGAAGGCAATTGAACATCAATGTCGAGAGTTGGGAGGAACAAGTCAAAGAAAGGAGTGGTTGGCGGAACAAAGGAAAGAAAGAAATAGAGAGAAAGATTGGAGAAGCCTTAAAGCTGAGACACTATAGACGACACAACCCTGCCACCCACATATGCAGTGCCTGTGACCGGTTGTTTCACACAGAAAGAGGACTTACAGGGAAATTTCTAAAAACCACTACTTTTTTTTGTTTTAAATTTGTATATATTATTTATTGATCTTTTATCTTACATTTGTAATATATAACACTTTGGTGAGTAAATTAATTATTTACTTTTTAATAGACATTTCAAAATGGGAAGTGTGAATTAATTCGACCCCCTGTCTTTCCAAGCTTATAACTACTCAAAAAATGTAATTCAAGCCCTAATTTTTTTCAATTAAAGGAGCAAGGACCAAGGTTTCATTTAAAACAAAAACAAAAAAAAAAAAAAACAAAAGAAAAAACAAACAACGTGGTTTTATAAAAAAGCTTTTAAACTTCGGACTTTACAGGTAAATGTCTAAAAAACATTACGTTTTTGATTTAAATTTGAATATATTATTAATTGATCTTTTATCTTCAATTTGTGATATATAAAACTTTGGTGAGTAAATTAATTATTTACTTTTTAATAGACACTTGAAAATGGGGGGGGGGTGAATTAAAAAAAAAACGTTTGTCTAAAATATTATATTCGGTTTATTGGAAAGAGCATACAATTTCACATTGACCCTGAAAATATCGTAAAAATTGAATCAATAGAAAAATTTTGATAGATTTTTAAAGTTTAAAAATTGAAAAATACTGAGCTCGTAAAATTCAATTAATTTTTATTTGTTTTTTTTTAAATAAAAAAATATTTCTATTACTTTTAAAACAACTTTAATAGTTTATTTTGGAAGTATAATCCATAAAGAAAATAAACAACCCACTTTTAAAAGAGAAATTACGAGTTTTTTATATTTTATTCGCAGTTTCGTGTTAGGGGTGTCAAAAATTTCTACAAAAATTCGGATACACCTAGCCGGTCACCATGCGTGTTGACTCCGAATTCTGAATTCAAAGATAGTTGGAGATGGCGTTGCCAAAACGACGGATTTCGTCATTCTATTATAAGAACGAACTCGTTTATTCAGAGAAGCAGCTTTCATCTAAGAACAATAATAATTATCTTTACAATTATGTTAATGCAACTTTGTCTGTGTGTGTGTGTGTGTGTGTGAGAGAGAGAGAGAGAGAGAGTGTGAGAGCTTTCCTTATAGACTCCGAAACGGCTGAACAGAGTTTATTTAAAATTTACAGAACTTTAGTGTATAAGTCTGGGAGTGATCTAAGTTAAGTTTTGACTTAGAATACCCTCGATGATTACCGATAATCGAAACGGTTATTTTAATTTATCTATCATCAGTAAAGCCATTTTTCCATGTCGTCGCTAAGTAACAATGATAGAATAACGGGCCGTGAAAATTCTACTGTGGGTAAGTTGATAGCGCGTTTTTTTTTTTGCATGATGTGGTCTGTAGTTGCAATCTCCGCACGTAAATTCTTCTTTTTTTGCATTAACTGCAAAGAATTTTATAAGACTTGAAAATTTATTTATTTAAATTTTTGCATTACGTGGTCTGTAGGTTCAAACTCTGCACGTAAATTTTTTAATGTTTTTTTTTTCGTTAACTGGAAAGAAGTTTATATAAAATAATTTTATAAAAGAAACAGTAGGTTCTCTAGAGTGTAATGTAACACAAGGTCGTTACTAATGTGTACGTGTGAGGAGGGGGGGATCAGCTCCTCTGAAATAAGGATAGGGGTGTTTGCATTCAATTTTGATATTTATTTTTTGGATTCTTAGATTTTAGTATTGTGATTTTTCGTTTTAGTCTTAGACTGTTCGGGTATTCTTAATATTATGTTTGTTTAGATAAAGAGGTGTATTTATAAATATATATAGCGGATTTTTTAATGTTTCTATTTATTTGTCTCCCCATGTGGGTATGGCCAGATCCAGGATCGGTTCCTAGTGTGGGGAAGATCTCGTTCCACAGAGGGGAGGGATCACTTGGAGGAGTATAGGTATGGAAGGAGGGATGATAGAAGGGATGATAGTTATCCCAGAATATCCGTTTAATAACGGACTACCATTATTAAATGGCAGTTTAATAACGGACTACCAACCTTAGGTTGTGACTCTTTTGTCTCTCGGACACTGCAAAAAAACAAAAAAACAAAACAAAACAAAAAACAACAAAAAAACAAACAAAAAAACATTTCAATGTGAAGCAGTAACAACGTTTCTTTTTGTTTTTCCTCGTTTATTCTCATTTTCACAGTTAGGTGTTTCTCTCAGGGGTTTATAACGCATTTTCCCTGTAGTCTTTACATAGACCAGTCGAATGCTTCCACGACTGACAAAGTTGACCTTCTCTCGTCGACGCCCTCTCGTTCTTTCTCTGACTTGTATCTCTAGCCTATATATAAAAAGCATACTCATGTTACCAGGTCAATTCCATTGTTTATATAAAATTAAATTCCTAAACCTATTTTATTACATGAATATCTCTGTAATATTTTGTTGTTTATAAATCTAAATCTAAATTAAAATTTCTCCGTTAGATTTTCCAACATAAATATTTTAGCATAACATTCCTTTCTTTCAAAACATTCTCTCTGCATAACTTTTTCTACACACGAGTTGACAAATCAATAATAATAATCGTGCAAACATTTGGCATTGCCCGTCACAACATACCACAGATACTACGCTGTGATCATAACCGAAATGTAAAAGTTATTATTTTTTTTATTGTTTTATGATAATACAAGAAGTGTTAAAACTAAAATAATTCTTTGAAATAAAATATTTTTATATGGTTTCGTATTTCGTTTCATGCTTACTGATTTCCGTTTCGTATTTACATCAACTGTATCGATTTCCGCCGCATTAATTTTGGCGACGCATAAACTGCTACAGATGTAAAACACAAAGAAACACCACATGGAAGCAAGAAAGTTAAAACTATAATTATTAGTTACCCCCCCCCCCCCAAAAAAAAAACAAACAAATAAACCAAAAACATGAAAAAAAGGGGTGGCATGGCACCATACCAAAGAGTTGAAGAGGGTCGAGAATGATGGAAAGACTCAAAAGAGAAAATACGCGCCAGACCTCCGGTGGATGAGTGCGAAATGGACTAGGACCTTGGGGAGGCTTATTGCCACCCAAATTTCAGTGAAGATTAATGATCGCTGCCAACGAGAAATCAATAATAAACAGCTATTGCGATAACGCAATTTCATCTGCAAAAGTCATCGAAAGGGATGAAGAGTACTGAAGATCTGGGGACACATATTGTCACTCAGGCTCTAAAGATCACCACAAGTTGTTCTCAAAGAGAAATCTTTGTTGATGACCTGTATGACTACTCATAGTGAGTAAATAATAATAATAATAATAATAATAATAATAATAATAATAATAATAATAATAATATGCCCATGTCATTCATCATCTGGCCTAGAATATATATATTCCGAAATTCATAATGATCTGATCATTATATGTTATCTACATATACATATATGGCTAACATCTTACCAAGATAATAAATAACTTACCGAAACATCTTTATAAAACTGAAGAGTATCAACCAATATTATTTTCTGGGTGACGTAATTGCAAGCGTTTCTCTTGAATTCTGTTTCAACAGGAAATACAAGTAGAATTGTTAATTCAGAAAACTATATTTCCTATTTAGAAACTTTTACTAAACTGTTGGCTTCCAGTAAAACAGGGTCCACTCTTTTTTTTTTTTTTTTAAGATAATCCGTCTGCAATTAGTTGCCGTTTGTTAAAATGAATTTCCTGTTTTCAAAATATCATCTATGTAAAAATTATTTTCATGTTTCTTTTGCTTAAAATCCCCGCAGCATTTTCTCTTTATCGTTTGACGAAAAAACAATTTTTGCGTTTTGTTTTTGTCTCCCAACGTCAGACAAACGACAAATAAGATCAAGATTTTTTTCTGCGTGCATTTCAAATTTGGTAAAATTTTAAAAGAAAACAACAACCAAAACACTTCTTGTCAACTAAATGTGTCAATGATTAACTGGCACCAGAGATATTCTACATCGAGGGTCATCAACCGAGAATTAGTATATCTCTCTTTCCTTTTACAATATATATATATATATATATATATATATATATATATATTTAATTATTTTTACTATAATAATTAAATACCTACAGACACTAGTGTTTCATCCTTTCGGGATTCTTCAGTGCAGGGTGTCACGATTACTACCAGTCGAACGATTCGAACCCCGCGACACGAGACATCTCTGGCTCGATTAGCGGAGGTCGTATCCATTCGGCTACTATTAACCGTGTGAAATAGCGTTGAATTTTAAACATTTTAATTTAAATGTTCATTACGTCAGACAGACAGTGATCTAATCGTTATACGATGATCTACGCATAAGAGCTAAATTGACCGACTTTTAATTCAACTGAAAGTGCTCAACGATAAGAAACGAATTTCTTAAAGGGGCTGTCATAATTATTTTTTACTATAATAATTAAATACCTAATATTGTACCTATTTACTATGCCTCCCCACGGGACAGAGTTAGACACCAGGGTCGTTTTTTAACGTGGAGAAAAGGTACAAAAATAAAAATTGTCTCAGTCGTGAAGGATTTCTCCTCCACCGAAAGAGAACAAGAAATAGAAGTGCAGCATCTGAAGAACAGATGGTATTTATTTGCTCCCCCACCGAGCAAATTAGGCACAAGGCCGATTTTTAATGTGAGGAGTGAAGGGAGGGGGAAGGGAAAAAGGGGACCAGCTCCCGAGAGGTGGGAAATGGGAGCTGGTTAAAGGTCAGGCATGTGGGGTTGCCCCCACATCTGGTCTTTGCTAGTCATAGCTTGCAGCATCTGCCGCAACAGATACTACACTTTGATCTTGTCCCGAAGGCCAAGAAGGCTATAATATATATATATATTGTAAAAGGAAAGAGAGATATACTAATTCTATATATATATATATATATATATATATATATATATATATATATATATATATATATATATATATATATATATATACAAAGAAAACCACTTATTTATTAACTTCATATATATTTAAATTCAGTACATTTTTACATTACGTTCAACTCATCGTTCACATTCGACATGTCAACTTTTATAGGTTTTCGAGTATGCTGACAAGGTTAGGGGGTGTCTATTCCGAAAGCCGTACTTAACATGGGGAGATTCGGGGTGTCTATGCGAGAGCCGTTCTTAACATGGGTAGATTGGAGTGTTTATTCGTTGTAAACGTACCCGACAACCTATAAATGTCGACATTTCCAATGTGAACGGTAAGTTGGACTTATGTAAAAAATAATAAAAACTGACTTTTTTCGCTTAAAAATGGAATTATTTCCCTTTCGTTAATAACTTTTCTTTTTTTTTATATTT